>NW_024723444.1:0-13813 GCF_018991925.1 Homarus americanus
ATAGAACCATCCTATCATCACTACACATAATATCATCCATCATCGCTACATATAACACCATCCAACATCACTACATATAACACCACCCCTCATCACTACATATAACATCATCCATCATCACTACATATAACTCTATCCATCATCACTACATATAACACCATCCAGCATCACTACATATAACACCAGCCATCATCACTACATATATCATCATGCATCATCACTATATATAACACCATCCATCATTACTACATATAACACCATCCTTCATCACTACATATAACACCATCCATCATTACTACATATAACGCCATCCTTCATCACTACATATAACACCATCCATCATCACTACATATTATAACACCATCCATCATCTCTACAAACACCAGTCCTCAACACTATAGTGATATACAGAGCTTCATTTTGTTGTCAATTTCTTTAAATTCCAACCTTATTAAACCGTAATTCTTTCTGTATGGTCAAATTTTGATTTGACCTCAGTGAGAGAGCTGTTAGTGTCAGTACATCACAATGGTTTTCCGACGCACTGTATCGAAGGTGTCTGAGGTGGAGGTGATGGCTTGCAAGGATTTCGTTGTAGACTTCGACACCAGCTTTGTGGTGGTTGCAACAAACATCTACCCTGGTGTGGCCCCTAAGCAGATTCGACCATTGTTTGAGGAATGTGGACAGATCGACCTATTTGTGATGCCCGCAAAAGACAACAAAAATGAACACTATGGCTTCGCATACATCCGATACTTTGATGAAGCCTCCTGTGATAAGGCTGTTGGACGATTGGATGGTGACAGCATTGGCCGCAGCCGAAAATCAACTAACAAGCTGGAAATTAACTACTACAGTGCCCATGGTACCTTGAACAACCTTGACCGCCAAGCTGCTGAGTTCATTGTTCTATCCAATGTTGCCGACCAACAACCCGCCTCTATCCTTAAGAAGACCAACGTACGCACTACCGTTGCCAAGTCAGTTACCTTCAATTATGACAATTTGGGCGACATCAGGGAGCGCGAAACTTCCACAGCTACTTACACTCTGTCTGTACCTCCCAACCAATGAATCTAACTCAACTGCTGCCATCAAATAAGAAAATGTCACCAATAGTTGTACCTCTGGGAACCTGGAGGGAGGCACCAACCCTGATGAAGGCTCAGTAATATCTACCATGTTATTTAAACACTTATAACACATATAACATCATCCATCATCACTACAGATCGGTGAAGTGGTTTTCGCCGAGATTCTCGTGCGGACACACAGCAAACACACAAGCAGACATACTTCTTTTGACATATCGATGAGATAGATCATCTTACATATCGCTTACCATCCATCATCACTACATATAACACCATCCATCATCACTACATATAACATCATCCATCATCACTACATATAACACCATCCATCATCAATACATATAACACCATCCGTCACCACTACAAATAACACCATCCATTATCACTACAAATAACACCACCCATCATCGCTACATATAATACCATCCATCATCACTACATATAACACCATCCATCATCACTACATATAACACCATCAATCATCACTATATATAATACCATCCATCATCACTACATATAGCACCATCCATCATCACTACATATAACACCATCCATCATCACTACATATAGCACCATCCATCATCACTACAGATCGGTATAGTAGTTTCCGAGATTCTCGTGCGGACACACAAACACACACACAAACAAAAATACATACTTCTTTGTTTTATATATATAGATACAAGAAACAAAAATCTTTAATTATTTATTAATTGTAAGTTTTAAGGTTTTCCTGGAACCATTGGCAGGAAATAAGGACACTTGAACCTTGAAAACTTACTGTCGTCATAATTATTTATAATAAACCTGTCGATGTTTATTTCCGGGTTAAAGTAAAAGCAAGGTTTTGTCTGGACTATTATCATATAGACAGTTGCTGGTTGACGATACTGAAGGCCTATACAGGTGTGTGGTGCTTGTGCTTGGTGATGCTTCGTTTATGAGAGATAATCCCAGGAGTGAACTTTGTTCTGAAAGGACAAACAAAAAAGTCATTAGTTATCGTTGTCTCGGAAGTGTTTATCTGTCGGTCACTCTTGTGTTGTCGATGTGTCCACCCCACAGAGTTATTGCGTGAAGTGACACATTAGACTTCAATTAAAGATCCTCTCCTCTCCATATGGAAGCTGTTCACACCTCTTGACAGTATTTGGTCTGACATTTAGTTATAAAGGTCGTTTTTTGTCTAGTTCATCTTCCTATGAAAATTAACAATTCATATCACGTTTTAGAGTTGTATGTTCTTCAAGCCAATTAACACAGTACAGGTAACACCAGAGTCAGGCAGGTACAGTGTTAAGCGTCGTGATCTACTGCTGTCTTACTGAGTAACGATGATGAAGTAAAGTGGGAAATGACTTTGCCATGAGAGAGGAGAGGAAAGAGAGAAGGAAAGAATAGAAACGGGAAGTAAAGTAGTAGGGAGTAATAGCAGGTGGGCTGTCCACCTAGCTGAGTCGAGGTGATTGGTTGGGGTGGTGGCCATACACAGCACGCTCCTGCTCGCTCAAGGGAGGCTGGGGTGGGGGGAGCTAAGCTAGTTAGGTATTCAGTATTGTATTGTGTGATAATTTATGTAAGTTAAATGGTGGTGTTATTTTTTCATGTATTGTATAAAGTGAGTCTCTTTTTTATATAATAACTCACCTGAAGTGTCGCCCCAGGAAAAGGTAACAGAGACCTTAATGACACAGGTAGATTGTCACTCCCCTCGCCGCCCAGCGTATCCCACCTGAAGATTAAACATCCCGGCGATACCTGGGGGGGGGGGGCTTAAGTATAATATATACTCTTATATAATAATGTTGTTGCTATAATACACTGGCAGTCATAGTACAGTACATGTGTTGCCTTTATTGAGTTGAGTTTTGTATTTTTAGAAAAGAGAGAGAGAAATCTGAGCAACTTAATATGGAGAGAGAGAGAGAGAGAGAGAGAGAGTGTATTACATTGCCACACCTGATTCCTTCCTGGTGTATATTTTTACCACCTCTGGTACAACTGTGTCTCTTGCCGATCTATTTTGCACTGTCGCTTCCTGCCTTTCATCTTCCACCTTTCATCTTCTCCTTCATCTTCTTCTCCCCATCGTCTTTCTCCTCCATCTTACCCCTTCATCTTCCCTCCCTTCTTCCTCCCTTCCATCTCCCCCATTCATTTCTTCCCCCTTCATCTTCCTTTCCCCTTTATTTTAGCCCTCCATCTTCCCTCCTTTTACCTTCCTCCTTCGGTCTTCTCCTTTCTTTTCCACCAATCTCCTTACCTTCCACTGCTGTCTTAGTCCATTACTGTTTTAAGAAATTTAGTTTTTTCAAGGATTTCGATATTTCATTCACTTACAATTCTTTTTTGTTTTAATTTCATTTTCTCACTCCTGATTCAAATGATTCAAGAGATGCAGATAATTTGAAATATCCAGCCCTTATAATGTCTTTAGTGCCTCTTAAACTTGGGTAAATATTATTCCATTAAGTTTATAAACAAATACACGACTCAGACACGTTGGTATTATAATCACAAAGCAAAGATATCGAGAAGTTGTGACGCTTCATCTGTACAACCAGTTGAGAATAAACTTTCTTTCTCTAAAAGTTACAAGAAATGAGGGAGAGTTTCTCGCCAGGGGGCGCAGCGCTGTGAGAGAAGAATTAAATAAGCCTGATTAGCTAAGAAGACGACCAGGGGTAAGAAATGGTCCGTCTTGAGGATGTGGTTCAGGAGGTGAGGTGAAGATATAAACCTCGAAGATGTCATAAAACACAGAGATGACACTATTTCTAACCTTCCCAAGTCTCTGGTGGGTGGCAGGTGATCACCAACATGAAATACACCAACATGAAATACACCAACATGAAATACACCAACATGAAATGCGCCAAAATGAAATAGAAGATGCCAAGTGAGGTTGATTATGACTCAGACAGTAACCATAGCAGGACCTAAAAACAGCCAAGACTGTTCTAAAATGAGAACTTAAATTATAATTTCTGCCCAAGAGTGCGAGCGAGTGAACTTTAATTTCCATTATAGTACAGTATAAAACTTTAATGAGTTTATCTTCAACGTGATCTTAAATTTTAGTGGGTGAATTTTTTCATTGGATAATTAAGTCTTTGAGAATAACATTTTAAGGCGGCCATTTAGTGTCATCATGCTGTAAGATGTGGATACGCTCCAAAAAGTATGTTTACGATTTTGTGTTAGACGATATGACACAACAGACAAAGGATTTTGACGACCCTACCGAGACAACAGGAGTCACAGTGTTCATTTTGAAATTCATCGGTCTCCTCCATAAAGGCACTTTTGGAGTGTTTGTTTACAACTCCTAGTGGTTAATGTGATGCAGCAGTGTACAGCTCATAGTCCATAAGGTGTTTCTTAGGCCAGACCCTTGAGAGTACAGTGGGTGGTTACACTACTCACCTGCCTTACACTCTCCCTGATGCTTTTGTTAGATGTTGAAACAGGAACTGTGGATCAACCTGTACAGCTTCTCCTTTTACTTTCACACAAACAATAGATTTAACATGTTGCCTAAGTACTTTGATGAAACAATAAGCACAAATGTGTTATCGTCATGATCCGCCTTATGTGATTATATTGCCAGTTGATGTGGGCCCGACCTTGTTTTGACACACTGACTGGCCTCGTGTTAATTTATTCTCACTTAACATACTTTTTTCGTACCTGAACTCCTCGACCGAACGCTCTTAAAGTTTGTAGAGAAGTTGAAACAGGTCTTATTGATATTCGTGTAGGCAGATTGATAGAGGTCCCAGCAATAAGAGAGTACAGCCGGGTCCTGCTGGAGACACTGAACACATTTCAGTTATTACATCTGGAAATACACGATCACTCACCAAAGAAACGAAGACAATTTTGCCAACTAATATGGTCGAGGTTCTGTAGATATGGGCCACAGCTCACGTACGGTCGCTATCTGATCTTCTCGACCAGTGTAACAAGAAAGATCTTTACAAACACTATAATATGTAGTCAACGTGCAGTGACTCAGTAATAACTTATTGCTCCTTTGATTCAAGTGTTCGACAACAAGCCGAATATGTTACCTCTGTTCCTTTGACTATCTTGTGTGTACGATCTTGTGGACTGGGGCGTGATCACGATCAATGGTTGTCCCACTCACTCACTCACTAGGTTTCCTGCCATCTCTTACCCATGAAATTAGATTAAATCTGCCCTGTCGTATCCTCTTTACCTATCCTATCCCCCCTTGTCTCTATTAACCTTAATATATCATCACTCTCTCTCCCCTACTCTCCTTCCTGCTTCCTCTACCACTATCTCCACCTCCTCTTTCCTTCCCCTTCCACAATTATTATATCCTCATATCTATGTCTGTCATTCTCTTTATCTGTTCCTACTTCTTTCACTATATCTCTCTCTATCCCCTCAGCCTAAATCACAATGGCTACAAGAACGAGAGCTTGTGTTGGTAAAAGAGGAATTTTTGAACACCATGACAAATGTATATTTTTTGATGACTTAGGGAGAACGTGTGGCGTGATTAGTGTAGAAGAGGAGATTGTCACACCCTTCTACCCAGTTTTGTTAGTCTCTTATGCCCCACCCTGCCAGTCCTCATACCCTACCCTTCTAGTTCCTCATACCCTACCCTGTTAGTCCCTCATACCCTACCCTGTTAATCCCTTATACCCTACCATTCCAGTCCCTCATATTCCACCCTACCAGATCCTCATACCTCACCCTTCCAGCCTGTCTTTGTGTCCCAACCAAATTAAGTTCTGTAAAAATCTACCTGATGTCTTTCGCCTTCCCTTACCATCATCTCCCAATTGGTTGTCTTGTAAATAGTAGATCGATGCCCTGGAGTCTCTGGTAGTTTCAATAAGTCTGGAGCCCAACTCATTAAGGAACTTCAGGGTGCTGTCATGCTGGGGAGGGAGGGAGAGGGAGCTGTATTATGCTGTCATGCAGGGGAGGGAGGGAGAGGGAGCTGCATTATGCTGTCATGCTGGGGAGGGAGGGAGAGGGAGCTGCATAATGTTGTCATGCTGGGGAGGGAGGGAGAGGGAGCTGCATTATACTGTCATGCTGAGGAGGGAGGGAGGGAGAGGGAGCTGCGTGCTGTCATGCTGGAGGGAGGAGGAGAGGGGCTTCATGCTGTCATGCTGGGGAGAGAGGGAGAGGAGCTGCATTATGCTGTCATGCTGGGGGAGGGGGAGGAGGAACTACGTGCTGTCATGCTGGGGAGGAGGAGGCAGGTTGCATGTTGTCATGCTGGGGAGGGGAGGGAGAGGGAGCTGCATTATGCTGTCATGCTGGCGAGGGAGGGAGAGGGAGCTGCATTATGATGTCATGCTGGGAAGGGAGGGAGAGGAAGCTGCATTATGCTGTCATGCTCGGGAAGGATGGAGAGGGAACTGCATTATGCTGTCAAGCTGGGGATGGAGGGAGAGGGAGCTGCATTATGCTGTCATGCTGGGGAGAGAGGGAGAGGGAGCTGCATTATGCTGTCATGCTGGGGAGGGAGGGAGAGGGAGTTGCATAATGTTGTCATGCTTTGGAGGTAAGGAGAGGGAGCTGCATTATGCTGTCATGCTGGGGAGGGATGGAGAGGGAGCTGCATAATGTTGTCATGCTGGGTAGGGAGTGAGAGGGAGCTGCATTATGCTGTCATGCTGGGGAGAGAGGGAGAGGGAGCTGCATTATGCTGTCATGCTGGGGAGGATGGAGAGGGGGCTGCATTATGCTGTCATGCTGGGGGAGAGAGGGAGAGGGCTGCATTATGCTGTCATGCTGGGGAGGGATGGAGAGGGGAGCTGCATTATGCTGTCATGCTGGGGATGGAGGGAGAGGGGAGCTGCATTATGCTGTCATGCTGGGGAGGGAGGGAGGGGAGAGGCGCTGCATTATGCTGTGTCATGCTGGGAAGGGAGGGAGAGGGAGCTGCATTATGCTGTCATGCTCAGGGAAGGAGGAGAGAACTGCATTATGCTGTCAAGCTGGGGATGGAGGGAGAGGGAGCTGCATTATGCTGTCATGCTGGGGGAGAGGGAGAGGGGCTGCATTATGCTGTCATGCTGGGGAGGGATGGAGAGGGAGCTGCATTATGCTGTCATGCTGGGGGAGGGAGGGAAGGAGAGGGAGCTGCATTATGCTCTCATGCTGGGAAGAGAGGGAGAGGGAGCTGCATTATGCTGTCAAGCTGGGGAGGGAAGGAGAGGGAGCTGCATTATGTTGACATGCTGGGGAGGGAGGGAGAGGGAGCTGCATAATGTTGTCATGCTGGGTAGGGAGTGAGAGGGAGCTGCATTATCCTGTCATGCTGGGGAGTGAGGGAGAGGGAGTTGCATTATGTTGTCATGCTGGGGAGGGAGGTAGAGGGAGCTGCATTATGCTGTCATGTCGGGGAGGGAGGGAGAGGAGGTCGCATTATGCTGCATGCTGCATTAATATGATGCAGCATAACTCCAGCAGTCTCACTACAGCTTTGTATGTTTACTGTATGTTTACAGTCGAATGAAAACCTGAGAGACTACTCAATATAAGTCCTTTCATTATCATTGTCACGGACACAAGAATTCAATGGATCTAAGTAACGAAAATAAGGAATAATTTAAGTTGTTGTCAAAGACTTTCATATGATTATTGTTTATAACTGAAGGTCTTGGAACTATTTTATCACAACAAAGAAATATAATGCAGTAAAACATGGACAGTGACGAAGTTCAATAAAGAACAAACACAAACTGTGACATAGAGAACATCCAAGATACAGGAAGACAAACAATAGTAAAATGACAAGGACAGTCATGAGGACACTGAAGGTGAAACTAACAAAAGATACCTGGAGGAGTTGTTATAAATATTGATTTATGTTTTTAACTTTTTGTACTTTTTTGAAGATTTAGTTTTCTCCATAATACAAAAATATCGGTTAATATTCTTTTTTATTCCAATAGGTATTTGGCATTTTTTTACCATTATCACTAGGATTATTTTCAGGTTAGGTCAGGTGAGGTCAGGTAAGGTAGGTTAAAGAATACCAAAATACAAAAAAAAAAATATCTACCAATTGGGGAAATTGGGATGAAACATTTTTTTTACCCAATTTTCTCCAAGAGGTGTAAGATGATCTTGCAGCTTCATACAAATTCACTAAACAACAATAATAATCCAAGAGTTAGTAAGGCATCACCTGGTCATGTTAAGCCCACCTGGTGAAGATAAACATGTTGGTAATGTTTGTATCGTGACTGAACCACCTCACACGGCAGCCCTGAGGCTTTAGGCCACTGACTTAAGTGCTTACATTATACAAAATAACGCTCTGTAATGGCCGATGATGCTGTTTTGGTTGTCTAATTGTAGTTTCCAACACGGTAATTACAGCAGGTATCTTTTATTATCCTGCCATTAAAATAATTAGGTGAATTTATAGACTTACGTAACATCATGAAAGTATAAACCGATGAATTAAAATTAAATAATTATCTTATAAAACAACTAATCTATTTAATTTTCCTTTGAGAGTTAAAGGGATAAAATACACACTAACTGGAGTCTAACTAACCTGGTGTGACTCCTCTCCGCCCCACCCAACACATAATCATCCACTCCAGGTAACCTTACACCGCCTAATGGAGCCAAACCTAATAGAATCACACCGAACTTATCCAAATAAACTTTTCAGTGGGTAACCTTGACTCTACCACACCTTGGCTTTAGACGCTAGTATAAGTCTGGCTGGAGGGACCGTAGTCATTATAAGGGAATCTTTTTAATAATAGCCATTACCTGCCTCCCGTTAACAATAATGAAATGTTCCTAAAATTAAACAAACTACAATTAAATCCAAATCCTTTTGAATATTTACATAATTTACTGGAGTGTTTCATTATGTTAGTGTGGGGGGCGTTTGTTGTGGCCGGGACTCTTCAGATAATATAAATACAGATAATGTTGTTTTAATAAGTAATCTCTTAATGAAAATGTAGAGAAAATTGGTCAACAAATCTTAACAGTTATCCTGATTTCTTAAAGAACAATAGAGGAATCAGAAGAGGAGGAGGAGGGAAAGAAAAGAAAGCATAAAGAAAACAATATAACAAAGATGAACAACAGAGAAAAAATGAAGAGTAAGATGAAAGAAACTTAGACTGATCAAAAAGACGTATAACAATCTGATTAAAACTAATCACTATATTAGATCAGATCAGATCAGATCAAGGTTAGGTTAGTTTTGGTTAGATAAGGTCAGGTTACGCTAGGCTAGGCTAGGCTAGGCTAGGCTAGACTTGTTTTACACAAGGTTAGGTTAGGTTAGGTTAGGTCAGGTTAGACTAGGCTAGCCTAGGCCAAGGTGGGTGGAGCTTTGCTGACGTCAGCAGGCAGACTTCCTCGCCTACCTCTCACCTCTTATAAACAGAACATTTTATGGTTCTATATACTGTACTTTGTTATCTCAGTATCTCACATAGAAAATAATACTAATAGAGAGTTTAATCTTGCATATAACTTTAGCTAAGGACACCAGTCAGTGTGGTGGGTGATACACAGAAGGAAAGGTAAAAAGAAAAACAATGTATTTCAGTTATAGTCTTGTATTTAAATAACTGCAGCTTAAGATAGGGTAATGATGACTATATATACAGTTGCCTACAGGAGTTCTTTTCCTCCCTGTTTGTCCATTATACTAATAATGTAGACATGAGGTGACAGGAGTTATGACTTCATATGATAAGTGTTACAGCCACTGACAACAGATTATCAGATTATGGGTGGTGGGGGGGTGGGGGGGGGCAGTTAGAGCAGGTGATCACAGGTGCTGCCTTTGCCTCCAGGTGTGAGTGATGTGACAGGAATTATGACCTCACAAGACAAGTGTTACCTTCACTGACACTTGTTTCATCAAAAGATTAAACACGTAGACGTTTACAGTCATCCATAGACTCACATTTATGGTACAACAGTTGCAGAAGTGCATGCAACACACCTGGTTCCACATTGAGCTGAGAATCCAACGATGCAGTGTACTGATAGATGGGAAACGAAATTGACTTCTATCAGGCAAGTAGTGATAAGCTTTCGGGCTTAAGCTGCGAAAGGTCAGTACTCGACTGATATCCTCCTCAGACCAGTATATTACAGGGACACCAGTTGAGAACAAAATCACTTGGGAAGAGAAAAAAAAAACTACTAAAAACATCATTAGTCGCAGCAGTAGCCTTGATAAAAGTATTTTCTCTTTGGTCTTGCAAATAAATCCTCTCCTTCTCCCATCCTTTTTTTTGTCTCAGTGAGAGGAACATCTCTCTCCCTCTTTACATCACCCAGTTCACGTTGTAAATCCACAGTGATCAGAACTGGTCTCTCTTCCTCTGACTTGTCTGCTACTATTAATGTTCCTATGTCCAATAGGGCAGAGAGAGAGAGAGAGAATTGTAACTATGTACAATTGCCTACAGGATAACCTTTCCTCCCTGTTGTGCTCATTATATTAATAATGTAGACATTAGGTGAGGTTCTTAGATTAGACTTTTTGTGCAAGAGATAGGAAACGTAGGACTTAGGTGTGTTCTCCTGTGGCTGGGATAGGGCATAAGAACATAAGAACATAAGAATGGAGGAAACTGCAGCGGGCCTATTGGCCCATACTGGGCAGTCCCGTTTACACCCAACCCCTATTGCTCATATGAGCATCCAACCTATGTTTGAAGCAATTCAGCGTATTCGAGTTAATGATGATATTTGGTAACTTGTTCCATTCATCCACTACTCTGTTTCCAAACCAGTGTTTACCTATTTCACGCCTAAATCTAAATTTGTCTAATTTAAAACCATTGTTACGAGTTCGCTCCTGGTTGGATAATTTGAGTACCTTTGTAATGTCCCTTTTGTTTAGCCCTGTCTTCCACTTATACACCTCTATGGTGCCCTCGCTCTACGTCTCTCAGCGAGGGGGTAGAAATTAAGATACTTTTAACCTGTCTCTATACTCCAAGGTTCTAATGCCCGAGTTAGTCTTGTCATTCTCCTCTGAATTCTTTCCAGATTCTATATCCATTCTATGTCACGGTAATGAAACTAGACTTGTAATCCAGGTGTGGTCTCACAAAAAAACAAGATACAGTTTTAGGATGACCTCGCTAGTCTTGTAACTAACACTCCTTTGTATGAATCCAAGTACTTTATTAGCCTTGTTACGAGCAAAAACACATTGTTTACTTGGCTTAAAGTTCCTACTTATCATTACTCCTAAATCTCTCTCGCAGTCGGATTTCTCTATGGCATCGTTGTTCATCTGGTATCTGGTTTCCCTGTTTACATCTCCTATACTGAGTACTTTACATTTGTCCACGTTGAATTTCATCTGCCAATTTTCAGATAGTACTGAAAAAGAATTTGTTTTAGATCTTCCTGTAGTTTTGCAGGTCCTGCGTCAGATTTGATAACCGTCCTATTTAGTGTCATCGCAAATTTACTTATGTTGCTGTCTGTACATTATCCATGTCGTTTATGTATATAATAAACAATAATGGTCCAAGTACTGAGCCTTGGGGAACTCCACTTGTGACGTTGCTCCAATAGGACTTAGTGCCGTTAATGCTCACTAAGCTGTTTCACATCCTGTAACCACGCCCTAATCCATTTAAGGATGTAACCTTTGATGCAATGAGCTTCTACCTTTCTAATTAGTCTTTCGTGGGGGACTCTGTCGAAGGCTTTGCTAAAGTCGAGATATACCACATCATAATTGTGCCACTCGTCCACTGATTCGAAAACTGATGAAAAGAATGTTAATAGATTAGTTAGGCAAGAACGTCCGCTTGTGAAGCCATGCTGGGAATCATTGATCAATCGGTGCTTCTCCAGGTGATTTCGGATAGAGTTTGAAATGATTGCTTCAATAATTTTGCCTACTATTGATGTTAGACTGATTGAGGCGGTAGTTAGGGATAGTGATCTATCCCCGCTTCTTGAAAATGGTATTCATTACGCTATCCTCGGGATTCTGGTACTACACCTGTTTTTAAGGGCATGTTAAACAACTTTGCTAAGGGGCATACTAAGCTCTTCCTTACATTCGCTTTAATACTCTGGCAAATATCTCATCGGGACCAGGTGACTTTTTAGGCATTAGTTTGTCTATTTACTTTACTAACATAAATTTTAAGTCACTATATCTTCACTTAATTTGTTTTTCTTCACTATCCTCTGAATAAGTCAGTTACCTCGGAGGTATCATGTTTAGATTTTCGGTGGTGAAAACTGTTGAAAAATATTTATTCAAATTATTACTCATTTCTCCGTCGTTATCAGTGAGCTCGCCGGAGTCTGACCGTATTGGTCCAATCTTTTCTCGTGTTTTAGTTTGATACATTTGGTAGAATCCTTTGGGGTTTGTCTTCGCCTCCCTTGCTATCCTTACCTCATTATTCCTCTTTGCTTTCCTTATCTCGGTTTTAACTCTACTCGCCAATACCCTATAATAGTCCCGGAGGTGAATTTCGCCACGATTTATCCTTCTACCTATAGCCTTCCTTTGGCCAATGATGGTCTTTAAATAATTATTTATCCATTTAGGGTCATTGTTGTCTGATCTGAGTTTTTTCTATGGTATGTTCTGCCTTTGTGCATTAAGTAACTCACTATTTAAATTATCGTGGAACTCGGCAATCTCAGATCTCGTTATCAGGTCGGTGTCATCTGTCAGGTTCACGGCCAAGCGCGACACCCCCTCTCTCAGCTGCCTCTTTAAACTGTCAAAGTTTGCCCTTCTGAAATCTGGTACTTTAGTGGAATTTTCCTTACGTCTGCCCTGAAAATCTAACTGGAATCGAATTTCTTTGTGATCGCTGTTTGCAAGTTCGTTCCCTACCTCGACATTGCTAATGAGGTTTTCTCTGTTCGTCAGAACTAAATCCAGTATATTATTACCCCGTGTGGGTTCGGTTATATGTTGACTTAGGAAACAGTCCTGGATCATCTCGAGAAAATCCTCTGATTCTGAGTTACCCGTAAGGACAGTCCAATCTATTTGGCCAAGGTTAAAGTCGCCTACTATACAGACTTTCTTGTGTATGGAAGCCCTGCTCATTTCATCCCAGATAAGTCGCTCATTGACGCTATCAAGATTGGGGGGTCTATATATTACCCCTGTGATTAATTTTTCCCGACCGTCGCTTAATTCTATCCAAATTGTTTCTGTATTCCTCTCAGTTTTTATTTCCTTATTTATTTCACACTTCAGATTATCCCTAACATAGATTGCTACTCCTCCTCCTTTCCTGGTCTGCCTATCGGTATGGAACAGTTTGTAACCCGCAATTTGGTATTCGACTGGTAATTCACCTGTGTCTACAGTAGGTTGATCCATGTTTCAGTGAATGCAATTATATCGATTTCTTCGGTACATACCAAGGCCTTAATATCATCCATTTTGTTTCTCATACTTCTACTGTTCGCGTAGTATACATTTAAGTTAGTCGTGTTCTGAGTCCTTCCCTTACCGCGTTTAGTTTTAAACTCCCTGTCTAATTTAGTTTTGTCATCATTCCTAACACTATTTCCCTGTAATCTTTCGCCTTGTTTACCCGCTCCCCCTGCAGTCTCCTCCACCCCCGTGCTCCTATGTTCTCTTAGCAGTTTAAAGACTTCGATATCTTTTGAACTGCCCCCTCTAGAGCCCCAGCCAGGGTTGCTACTCCATCCCTAGACAGGTGCAC
>NW_024723445.1:0-3837 GCF_018991925.1 Homarus americanus
TAACAGCACCAACACCATTAACAGCACCAACACCAGTAACAGCAGCAACACCAGTAACAGCAGCAACACCAGTAGCAGCACCAACACCGGTAACAGCACCAACACTAGTAACACCACCAACACCAGTTACAGCACTATCACCAATAATAGCACCAACACCAGTAAGAGCACCAACACCAGTAAGAGCACCAACACCATTAACACCATCGTCACCAGTACCAGCACCAAAAACCAGTAACAGCACCAACACCGGTAACAGCACCAACACCATTAACAGCATCGTCACCAGTAACAGCACCAAAAACCAGTAACAGCACCAACACCAGTAACAGCACTAACACCAATATAAGCACCAACACCAGTAACAGCACCGTCACCAGTAACAGCACCAACCCCAGTAACAGCACCATCACCAGTAGCAGAACCAACACCAGTAACACCACCAACTCCAGCAACAGCCCCAACAGCAGTAACACCACCAACACCAATAAGAGCACCAACACCAGTAACAGCACCAACACCTGTAACAGCACCGTCACCCGTAACAGCACCAACACCAGTAACAGAACCATCACTAGTAACAGCACCAACACCAGTAACACCACCAACTCCATTAACAGCCCCAACAGCAGTAACACTACCAACACCAGTAACAGCACCAACACCAGTAACACCACCAACAACAGTAACAGCACTATCACCAATAAAACCACCAACGACAGTAACAGCACCAACACCAGTAAGAGCACCAACACCATTAACAGCATCGTCACCAGTAACAGCACCAAAAACCAGTAACAACACCAACACCAGTAACAGCACTAACACTAATAACAGCACCAACACACGAAACAGCACCAACACCAGTAACAGCTCCAACACCAGTAACAGCTGCAACACCAGTAACAGCACAAACACCAATAACAGCACCAACACCAGTAACAGCATGAACACCAGTAAGAGCACCATCTCCAGTAACAGCACCAACACCAGTAACAGCACCGTCACCAGTAACAGCACCAACCCCAGTATTGGCACCGTCACTAGTAACAGCCCCGACAGCAGTAACACCACCAACATCAATACTGAAAGAGAGGCTTCAACACTCAGTAATACAGCACTAACACTCAGTAAGGTTGGTGCACTGTCACCAGTACAGCACTCAACACACACCAGGCAACAGCACCGTCACCAGTAACAGCACCAACACCAGTAACACCACCAACTCCAGTAACAGCCCCAACAGTAGTAACACCACTAACACCAATTAGAGCACCAACACCAGTAACAGCACCAACACCAGTAACAGCACCGTCACCAGTAACAACACCAACACCAACAACAGCACAAACACCAGTAACACCACCAACACCATTAACAACACTATCACCAGTATTGTGTGCACCAAATACCAGTTAAGTACTCACCAACACTAGTACAGCACTATTGGTCATTAACAGCACCAACACTCAGTAACAGTACCAACACTATTAACAGTACCAACATCATCAGTAGAAACACCAATTACAGTAAAGCTCTCAACGGCATTAATACTCACTAACACCAGTAACACAGTACCACAACACCAGTAATATAGCAACACCAGTAAATAGCAGCAACACTCAGTATCAGCACCAACACACGTAACACCACCAACACAAGTAACAGCACTATCACCAATAAAAGCACCAACATCAGTAAGAGCACCAACACCAGTAAGAGCACCAACACCACTAACACCATCGTCACCAGTACCAGCACCAAAAACCAGTAACAGCACCAACACCAGTAACAGCACCGTCACCAGTGACAGCACCAAACCCAGTAACAGCACCGTCACCAGTAACAGCACCAACATGAGTAACACCACTTACTCCAGTAACAGCCCCAACAGCAGTAACACCACCAACACCAGAAACAGCACCAACGCCAGTAACAGCACCAACTTTAGTAACAGCACCAACACCAATAACACCACCAACACCTGTAACAGCACCAACACCAGTAACAGCACCAACACCAGTAACAGCACCAACACAAGTAACAGCACCAACGCCAGTAACACCACCAACAGCAGTAACAGCACTAACACCAATAACAGCACCAACACCAGTAACACCACCAACACCAGTAAAAGCACCAACTCCAGTAACAGCACCAACTCCAGTAAAAGCCACAACAGCAGTAACACCACCAACACCAGTAACAGCACCAACTGGTAACGGCGCCCAGCTCCGGTAAACAGCTTTCCAGCTCGGTAAAACTGCAACAGCGGTGACACCGCCAACACCAGTAGCAGCACCAGCACCAGTAACCCAGCGCAGCACCAGTAACAGCGCCAGCACCGGTAACGGCACCAGCACTAGTAACGGCAACAACACCAGTAACAGCACCAACACCAGTAACAGCACCAACACAAGTAACAGCACCAACTCCAGTAAAAGCCACAACAGCAGTAACACCACCAACACCAGTAACAGCACCAACACCAGTAACACCACCAACACCAGTAACAGCACTAACACCAATAACAGCACCAACACCAGAAACAGCACCATCACCAGTAACACCACCAACACCAGTAACAGCACT
This sequence comes from Homarus americanus, assembly GCF_018991925.1. Classification (NCBI taxonomy): domain Eukaryota; kingdom Metazoa; phylum Arthropoda; class Malacostraca; order Decapoda; family Nephropidae; genus Homarus; species Homarus americanus. Next base: position 2,593 of record NW_024723445.1, read on the forward strand.
AACACCAATAACAGCACCAACACCAGAAACAGCAGCAACACCAGTAACAGCACAAACACCAATAACAGCACCAGAACCAGTAACAGCACCAACACCAGTAAGAGCACCATCTCCAGTAACAGCACCTTCACCAGTAACAGCATTGTCACCAGTAACAGCACCAAAAACTAGTAACAACACCAACACCAGTAACAGCATCAACACCGGTAAGAGCACCAACACCATTAACAAAAAATCGATCGCCAGTGCCAGCACCAAAACCACGCCAGCAGCACCAGCACCGGTAACAGCGCACTGGCGCTAAATGTAGCGCCCACCATTAACAGCGCCGCGCAGTAACAACAACACTGGTAACAGCACCGAGCCGTGGCGGCACTAAACATTTAACGCTTAACAACACCGGTAACAGCACCAGCACCAGTGAGAGTGGCAACCTTCAGTAACAGCATCAACACCAGTAACAGCGCAACACCGGTAACGGCATCAACGCAGTAACGGCGCAACACCGGTGCTGCGCGAACGCCGGTAACAGCACCGGCGCGGTGACGACGCCGAAACCGGTAACAGCACCAACACCGTGGCAGCGCAACGCAAGTGACAGCACCAACACCAGTGGCGGCACCCACACCGGTAACAGCGCAACTTTAATGCCAGCAGCACCGACACCGGTATCGGCACCAACTTCAATAACAGCACCAACACCAGTATTGCGTCAGTCACCAGTACCAGCGCAAACCATTAACAGCACCTTTACCAGTAACAGCACCAACACCAATGTGGCGCTGGCACTAGTAACAGCACCGACACCGGTAACAGCACCAACTCCAATAACAGCACCAACACCAATAACAGCACTAACACCAATAACAGCAGCAACACATGTAACAGCACCAACACCAGTAACAGCACTAGCATTAGTAACAGCACCAACACTAGTAACAGCACAAACACCAATAACAGCACCAACACCAGTAACAGCACCAACACCAGTAACCGCACAATCACCAATAATAGCACCAACACCAGTAACAGCATCAACAAAGTAAGAGCACCAACACCAGTAAGAGCATCAACACCACTAACAGCATTGTCACCAGTAACAGCACAAACACCAGTAACTCCACCAACACCAGTAACAGCACTATCACCAATAATAACACCAACACCAGTAACAGCACTAGCACTAGTAACAGCACCAACAACAGCAATAGCACTACCACCATCAACAGCACCAACACCAGTAAC
>NW_024723446.1:0-37922 GCF_018991925.1 Homarus americanus
CTCTCACCACCCACACACACACTCCTCACCACCCACAACACACACACTCTCCCCACCACCCACACAACACACCACACACCCCCTCACCACACACACACACACCCCTCCTCACACCCACACACACACCACACACCCCCCTCACCACCCACAACACACACACACCACACACCACCCTCACCACCCACAAAACACACCCTCTCCCCACCAACACACTACACACTCTCCCTCCCAATCCCACCCACACACACCCTCCCCACCACCCACACACACACACCTCCCCACCACCCACACACACCTCCCACCACCCCACACACACACCACACTACCCAACCCACCACCAACACACACACACACACTCCTCCCCACCAACACACACACTAAACACCTCCCCACCACCCACACACCACACCCCCACCCACCCACACCACACACTCCCTCCCCTCACCACCCACACACCACACCCTTCCTCACCACCTACACATCCATCCCACACACACCTCCACACACCCCCACCCCACACACACACACCTCCCACACACACACACCACCCACACTCACACACTCTCCCCACCACCCACACACACACACCCTCCCTCACCACCCACACACACACTCTCCTCCCACCCACACAACACACAATCCCCACCACCCACACACACACCTCCCACCTCCCTCACCACCCACACCACACCCTCCCCACCCACACACTCCTCCCCACCCACACACCACCTCCCACACACACCCCACACACTCCCCACACACCTCCTCACACCCACACACACTCCTTCCCCACCACCCACACACACCTCCTCACCACCCACACACAATCCCCACCACCCACACACCACACCCCCCCACACCACACACCCTCCCCACCCACACACACTCACTCTCCCCACCACCCCACACCACACACAACCCCCACCACCACACACACTACACCTCCCCCCCACACCACACACACACCCCACACTCCACACCCCACCCACACCTCACACACCCTCCCCACCACACACTCCCCACACCCACACACACCACCCACACCACACACACCACACAATCCCTCCCCACACCCACACAACACACTCCCCTCACCCACCCACACAACACACCTCACACACCTCCCCACTCCACACACACCACACACCACCCACACCAACACACCTCACCACCTCCCCACCACCACCACCCTCCCACCCACTCACACTCTCCCCACCACCACACACACCACACACTCCCTCCTCACACCTCCATACACACACCACACACTCCCTCCTCACCACTCACACCACACACTTCCCTCATCACTTACACACTCCCCTCCTCACCACCCACACACACACACACCTCCCTCACCTCACCCACACACACACCTCCCCACACCCCACACACACTCACACACCTCTCACCCACACACACACCACACTCCTCCTCACCACCCACACACACTCTCCCCTCCCCCACCTACACACACACCACACACCTCCTCTCACCCACACAACACACCACACACTCCCTCCTCACCACCTACACACACACTACACACTCCCTCACCACCTACACACACACACTCTCCCCACCCACACACACCTCCCACCACCCACACACTCACACTCCCCTCCCCACCCACCCACACACACACCCCCCTCCCCACCACCCACACACACACCACACCTCCCTCACCACCCATACACACACCACACACCCTCCCTCACCACCCACACCACACACCACACCCCTCCCCACCACCCACACACTACACTCCTCCCACCCACCCACACACACACCACACACCTCCACACCCCACACACACACCTCCCTCCCCACCCACACACACACACCTCCACACCACCACACCACACACCTCCCTCACTACCTACACACACTCCTTCCTCACCACCCACACACACACCCTCCCTTCCACCTACACACACACCACACCTCCCTCACCACCTCCAACACACTACACCCCCTCCTCACCACACCCACACACACACACCACACACCTTCCCACCCACCCACACACACACTACCAACTCCTCCCACCACCTACACAACACACCACACACCCTCCCCACCACCCACACACACACCCTCCCCACACCCACACACCACCACACACCCCCTCCCCACCACCCACACACACACACCACACAACCTCCTCCCACCACCCACACACACACACCACACACCTCCCACCACCCACACACACACCACACTCCCTCACCACCCACACACCTCCCTCACCACCCACACACACACTCACACCTCACCACCCACACACTCCTCACCACCCACACACACATCCCCACACCCACACACACACCACACACCTCCCACCTCACACCACCCACACACACCACACACCCTCCCCACCCACACACCCACCCCACCCCACTCCACACCACACACTCCCTCCTCACCACCCACACACACACCTCCCCACCCACACACACACCACACACTCCCTCCCCACCACACCCACACACACACACTCCTCCCCACCACCCACACACACACACTCCCTCCCCACCACCTCCACACACCTCCCTCACCACCCACACACATACACACCTACTCACCACCCACCCCCACACACCCTCCCACCCACACCCTCCCCACCCACACACACCCCTCCCCCACACCCACACACACACTCCTCCCCACACACATTCATCCCCACCACCCCACACACACACTCCTCCCCACCCACTCCACACACACTCACACACTCCTCCTCACACCCACACACACCACACACCTCACCACTCACACACTCACACTCCCTCCCTCACCACCTACCACACCTCCACACCACCCACACCACACACTCTCTCCCCCTCACCACTCCACACACACACTCCTTCCTCACCACCCACACACACACCCCTCCTCCACACCACCCACACACACACCTCCTCACCCACCCACACACACACACTCCCTCTCCTCACCACTCCACACACACTCCTCCCACCACCCACACACACACCACACACTCCCTCCTCACCACCCACACAACACACTCCAACCCTCACACCCACACAACACACCACACACCCTCCTCACCCACTCACACACACACTCCCCTCCTCACCACCCACACACCCACACACACACCCCCTCCTCACCACCTACAAACACTACACAATCCTCCCTCCCCACACCCACACCCTCCCCACACCCACACACTCCCCACCTCACACATCCTCCTCACCACCCACACACACCACCAATCCCTCCCCACCACCATACACACCTCCTCACCACCTCACACACTACACACCTTCCCCACACTCCTCCCCACACACCACACACTCCCTCTCACCACCTACACACCACACCCCTCCTCACCACCCACACACACACACACCACACACTCCCCTCCCACCACCAACACACTACACACTCCTCCCTCACCACCTCACACCACACACTCTCCCCACACCCCTCCCTCACCACCCACACACACATCCTCCTCACCACCCACACACACACACTACACATCCCTCACCACCTACAATACACCACACACTCCTCACCACACTCCACACAACACACTCTCCCCACCACCCACACACACACCTCTCCTCACCACCCACACACACACACACACCCTCCCCACACCCACACACCTCCCTCACCACCCACACACCACACACCCTCCCCACCCACACACACACACACCTCCCCACCACCCACACAACACACCTCCCTCCCCACCACCCACACACCACAGCACACACCCTCCCTCACCACCCACACACACTCCTCCCTCACCACCCACACACACACACACCCCCTCCTCACCACCCACACACCCTCCCCACCCACACCAAACCACCACACTCCCTCAACACACACACACTCCTCCCACACCCACACACACCCCACCACCCACACCTCCCCACCACCCACACACACTCCCCACCCACACACATCCCCACCACACACACCCTCCCACCCACCCACACACACACACCTCCCCACCACCCACAATACACTACACACTCCCTCCACACCACCCACACAACACACCCCCACCCACACCTCCCCACCCCACCCCACCCACACACTCCCCACTCCTCCCCACCCACACCTCCCACACCCACACACACACACTCCCCACCACCCACACACACATCCATCCCCACCACCCACACACACCACACCCCTTCCACCCACACACCAAACTCCCACCCCAATCACACCACACACACTCTCACCACACCACTACACACTCTCACCACCTACACAACACACTCCTCCTCACCTCACCAACACACTCCCTTCTCACCACCTCCACAACACAGTACACATCTAATCCTCACCACCCACACACACACACCACACTCTCCCTCCCTCACCCACCAACACAACACACTCTCCTCCCCACCACCCACACACACATCACACACACTCTCCCCACCACCCACACACACACACCACACACCCTCCTCACCACCTACACCTACACACACATCTCAATCCCACCCACCTACACACACACTCACACACACCTCACCACACCACACAAACACTACACACTCCCTCCTCACCACCACATACCACACCACCTCCCTCACCACCCACACACACACCACCCACCCACCCCCACCACCCACACACACACTCACACACCTCCTCACCACCCACACACACACACACCTCTCCCCACCCCACTCCCCACACACACACCCCCACACACCCTCCCCTCACCCACCCACACACACCCACACACCTCCCCACCACCCACACACACACCACACACCTCCCCACCACCCACACACCCCACACACCTCACACCACCCACACAATACAACCCTCCATCCACACTCACACACACACTCTCCTCACCACCTCCACAAGCACACACACCTCCTCACCACCCACACACCACACTACACACTATTCCCCACTCCACACACACACTCCTCTCCTCACAACCTCACACCCACACTCCTCACACTCCACACACACACACTCTCCCCACTCCACACACCACACCACACACCTCCCTCACCCACACACACACTCACACACCCTCCCCACCACCCACACACACTCACACTCTCCCTCACACCCCACACACACACTACAATCTTCTCACCACCTGCAATCTACCACACTCCCTCACCACCCACACAATACACTCCCTCCACACTCTACACACTCACACTCCCCACCCCCCACACACACACTCCCTCACCACCCACACCACACCTCCTCACCACCCACACCACACACTCCCTCCTCACCACCCACACACATACCACACACTCCCTCCTCACCACCTACACAACACACCACACACTCCCTCTCACCACCTACACACACACTCACACACCCTCCCTCACCACCCACACACACACACACACTCCCTCCCCACCAACCACACACACACCACACACTCCCCCTCCCCACCCACCCACACAACACACCTCACACACCTCTCCCCACCACCCACACACACCACACACTCCCTCCTCACCACCACACACAACACACACTCACACACTCCCTCCCCACTCTACACACAATACCACACCCCTCTCACCACCTACACACACACACTCACACACTCCTTCATCACCACCACACACAATATACTACACACTCTCCTCACCTACACACACACTAAACACTCCCCCTCCTCACCACACCTGCTTACACACACACACGACACACTCCCCCTCCCCACCCACACACACACCTCACACACTCCTCCTCACCACCTACACACAACACTCCCCACACACTCCTCACCACCCACACACACATACACACACCCTCCCCACCAACCACACACACACTCCACACTCCTCCCCACACCCACACACACACCACACACCTTTCCACTCACCACACACACACCACTCCCTCCTCACCACCACACACACACTCAAAAAACTCCTCCCCCACACCCACACACACACACACACACACTCCCCACACACACCACACACTCCCTCCTCACCACCCACACAACACACTCACACACTCTCACTCCCACACACACCTACACACTCTCTCCCCACTCCTCACACACACTCACACACTCTCACCACTCACACACTCCTCCTACCACCTACACACACACTCTCATCACACACACACTCTCTCACCACCTACACACACACTCACACACTCTCCCCACACCCACACAAACACACTCAATCCTCACCCACCTACACACACACACTATACACTCCCTCCCTCACCACCCACACACACACCACACACTCCTCTCACCACCCACAGTACACACACACTACAAACTCCCCTCACCACCCACACACACACACACCCTCCTCACCACCCACACAAACACCACACACTCCCCTCACCACCTCTAAATTTTTCACACTCTCCTCACCACCTAAACACACACACACCAATCCTCACCACCCACAACACACTACACACCTCTCACCACCCACACACACACTGCACACTCCTCTCACCACCCACACACACACCAAACTACCCCTCCCCACACCCACACACACACCACACCCCACCCACACCACACACCCCACTCCACCCACACACACACTCCTCCCCACACACACACAACACACCCCTCCCCACCCACCCACACACACACCACACACCCTCCCCCTCACCACCCACACAACACACCACACACTACCCACCCCACCACACCCACACCACACACCTCCCCACCACCTCACACACACCACAACTCTCCTCACCAACCACACACACCACACACTCCCTCCCATCACCTTCACACCACCTCCCTCACCCACCCACACACACACACACACTCCCCACCCACCACCCACACAACACACACTCACACACTCTCCCACCACTTCCACACACACACCATGCAACTCCTCCCTCACCACCCACACACACACTCACACACCTCCTCACCACCCACACACACACTCCACACCCCTCCCCACCACCCACACACACACCACACACCTCCCCACCCCACCCACACACACACCACACACCTCCCCCACCACCCACACACAACACACCAACACTCTCCCCACCTCACACACACACCCCCTCCCCACCACCCACACAACACACCTCCTCACCACCCACACTCCAACACCTCCTCACCACACCAATCCTCCCCACACACTCCTCCTCACCACCCACACACACACACCACACACCTCCCCACCACCCACACACCACACTCTTCCCACCCCACCCACACACACACACACCCCTCCCCACCACCCACACACAAACACACCACACACTCCTCCCACCCACCCACACAACACCTCCCTCACCACCCACACACACTACACCTCCCTCCCTCACCACCTACACACAGCACACACTATCCTCACCACCCACACAATACACTACACACCACCCTCACCACCAACACACACACTACACACCCCCTCCCCACCACCCACACACACACACCACACACCCCCTCCTCCACCCACACACACTCCACACCTCCCCACACCCCACACACACACACACACTCCCTCCACCACCCACACACACACACACTCTCCCCACACCTACACACACACCCTCCCACACCACCCACACTCACACACCTCTCCCCACCACCTCCACCAACACACCCTCCCTCACCACCCACACCACACCTCCTCACCACCCACACCACACACTCCCTCCCTCACCACCTACACACACCACACACCTCCTACCCACCCACACACACCCCACCCACCCACACACACACCCCCTCCCCACCACCAACACACACATTCCCCACCTCACCCACACACACAGCACACATCTCATCCTCACCACCCACAACACACTACACCTCCCCCTCCCTCACCACCACACAACTCCTACACTCTCCTCCCCTCACCACACCTACACACCACACCACACACCAAACCTCACCCACCCACACACACCACACACTTCCTCCCCACCACCACCACACACCACACCCTCCCTCACCACCTCCACACACACCCCTCCCCACCACCCACACACAATACACTCCCTCCCACCACCCACACACACCACACCTTCCACACTCTCCTTCTCACCTACACACACACACTCCTCACCTACACACACATTACACACCTCCCTCACCACCTACACACACAACTACACACCCCTCTCACCACCCACACACACAGCACACACATCCCCACCCACACACACAACACACCCCCTCCCTCACCACCCACACACACACCACACACTCCTTCCCCACCCACCCACACACAACACACCCCACCCCACCACCCACACCACACACCCTCCCTCACCACCCACACACACACCTCCCCACACCTCCACACACACTCCTCCTCACCACCCACACACACACACACACTCCCTCCTCACCACCCACACACAACATCAACCTCACCACCTACACAACACACACACTCCCTCCCCACCACCCACACACACTCCACACCCTCTCCTCACACCCCACACACACACACCACACACCCTCCTCACCACCCACACACACACTCACACACTCCCTCCCCACCACCCACCAACACACACCCTCCACACCACCCACACCCACACCTCTCCCTCACCACCCACACACCACACTCCCTTCCCTCACCACCCACACACACACCCCCCCTCACCACCCACACACACACCACACACTCCCCCACCACCCACACACACACTCACACACAACCTTCCACCACCCACACACACACCACACCCACACAACACACCCTCCCCACCACCCCACACCACCCAACCCTCCTCACCACCCACACAATACACCTAATCCTCACCACCTACACAACACACTCACACACCCCCTCACCCACCCACACACTCACACACCTCCTCACCACCTACACACACACTCCCCTCCTCACCACTCACACACTCTCTCCTCACCACTCCACACACACACACTCACACAATCCCTCTCCCACCACACACACACCCTCCTCACCACCCACACACACACTCACACACCCCTCCCCACTTACACAACACACCACACACCCTCCCACCACCCACAACACACTCACACCCCTCCCCACCCACCTACACACACACTCCTCCCACCCACCCACACACACACACACCTCCATACACTCCCTCCCCACCACCCACACACACACCACACCACACACCCTCTCCCACCACACACACCACACCCCCTCACCACCCACACACACTACACACTCCTCCCCACTACACCCAACACACCCCCTCCCCACCCACCCACACACACACACACCCTCCTCACCACCCACACACACATCCTCCCACACCCACACACACACCACACATCCTCCCCACCACCACACACACCACACAACTCCCTCCCCACCACCCACACACACACCCTCCCTCACCACCCACACACACACCACACACCTCCCTCACCACCCACACACACCTCACCACCCACACACACACACACACACCTCCCCCACCACCCACACACACTCCACACCTCCCTCACCACCTACACCACACTACACACTCTCCTCACCACCCACACACACACACACACCCTCCCCACACCCACACACACACTCTCCTCACCACCCACACACACACACCTCCCCACCACCCACACACACACTCCTCCCTCACCCACCCACACACACACCACCCTCCCCACCACCCACACACACACTCCCCACCACCCACACACACAACACACACACACTCCTCCCCACCACCCACACAACACCACCACACCACCTCACACCCACACCCACACACCACACACACCTCACCAACACACACCACCTCCCTCACCACCCACACACCCCACCCCACCACCACACCACACACCCTCCTCACCACCTCCAACACACTCCCCATCACCTACACACACTCACACACTCCCCTCCTCACACACACACACACACTCCCTCCTCACCACCCACACACACACACACACACTCCTCCCACCACCCACACACACACCACACACTCCCTCCCCACCACCCCACACACACACACACCTCCCTCACCACCCACACACAATCACACACCTCCCCACCACCCACACACACACACCACACACCTCCCCACCACACCCACACACCTCCTCCCACCCCACCACCTACCACACACCCCACACCACCCACACACACACCTCCCCACTCACCCACACACACTCCTCACCCCACCCACACACACACCACACACCCTCCCCACCACCTCCACAACACACACACATCAATCCTCACCACCCACACACACTACACACTCCCTCCTCACCACCCACACACACTTCACACCCTCACACCCTACACACACCACACACTCCCCACCACCCACACAATACACCACACACTCCCTCCCCACACCCACACACACACACACCTCCACACCACCCACACCACACACCTCTCCCCTCACCACCCACACACACTCCCTTCCCCACCACCCACACACACACCCCTCCCCACCACACCCACACACACTCACACACCTCCCCACCACCCACACAACACACCACACAACCTCCTCACCACCCACACACACACCACACACACCCTCCTCACCACTACACAACACACCCTCACCACCCACACACCACCAACTCCCTCCTCACCACCCACACACACACTACACACTCCTCACTACCCACACAACACACTACACACTCCCTCTCCCACCACCCCACACACACCACCTCACCCACACACACACACTCCCCACCCACACACACCATAACCCTCCCCACACACCCTCCCCCACCCACAATACACACCTCCCACACAACACACCACACACCCTCCCCACCACACACACACCACACACCCCACCACCCCACACACACCCTCCCCACCACCCACACACCACACTCACACACCTCCCCACCACCTCACACACACACACCACACACCCTCCTCACCCACACACACACCACACACCCTCCTCACCACCTACAACACACTACACACTCCTCCTCACCACCTACACAACACACTCTCCTCACCACCCACACAATACACTACACACCTCCCTCACCACCTACACACACATTCCCCCTCCTCACCACCTACACACACACTCACACATCCTCCTCACCACCACACACACACACCACACAACCTCCTCACCACCCACAACACACTCCTCCCCACCACCCACACACACACCACACACTCCTCCCCACCCACACACACACCACACACCTCCTCACCACCCACACACACACTCCCTCCCCACCCACACACACACATCACACACCTCCCCACCACACCTCCATACACAATCACACACTCCCTCCTCACCACCTCACAACATACACACACCCCCTCCCCACCACACCCACACAATACACACACACTCCCTCCTCCTCACCACCCACACAAAACACACACCCTCCTCCCCACCACCCACACACACACACACACTCCTCCTCCCCACCCACCCACACACAACACACCCCCCCCTCACCACCCACACAACACAGCACACACCCTCCTCCTCACCACCCACAATAACACACACTCTCCCTCCCCACCACCCACACACACACAGCACACACACCCCTCCTCACCACCCACACACAACACACACCCTCCCTCCCCTCACCACCCACACAACACACACACACACCCCCTCACCACCCACACACAGCACACACCTCCTCCTCACCACCACACATACACAACCCCCACCACCCACACACACACACACACCTCACCACCCACACAATACAGTACACACCTCCTCCCTCACCACCTACACAATACACACACACCCCTCTCCCCACCACCCACACACACAAATACCACCCTCACCACCCACACACACACAGCACACACCCTCCCTCCCCACCACCCACACACAACACATACACACCTCCCTCCCCACCACCCACACACATACACACACCCCTCCTCCCTCACCACCCACACACCACATACACACCCCTCCCTCCCCACCACACACCCACACAACACACACACCTCCCTCCCCACCACCCACACAACACAGCACACACTCCTCCCCACCACCCACACACAGCACACACTCCCTCCTCCCCACCACCCACACAACACACACACACCTCCTCCTCACCACCTACACAAAACAACACCCTCCCTCCCCTCACCACCCACACAATACACACACCCCCCTCCCCCACCACCCACACACACAGCACACACTCCCTCCCTCCCCACCACTCCACACACATACACACTACCCCTCCTCACCACCCACACAACACATCACACTCCTCCCTCCCCACCACACCCACACACACACACACACACTCCTCCTCCTCACCACACCCACACACACAGCACACACCCCTCCCTCCCTCACCACCCACACCAACATACACACACCTCCTCCCCACCACCCACACAACACACACACCTCCTCCTCACCACCCACACACACAGCACACCTCCCTCCTCACCACCCACACAATACAGCACACACCCTCCCTCCCCACCACCCACACACACACACACTCCTCCCTCACCACCTACACACACACACACACCTCCCCACCACCCACACACACACACACCTCCCCACCACCCACACACACAGCACACACCCCTCCTCCTCACCACCCACACACACACACACACCCTCCCCACCACCCACACACACATAGTACACACTCCTCCTCCCTCACCACACCCACACACAGCACACACCTCTCCCTCACCACCCACACAATACACACACCCTCCTCACCACCTACACAACACACACCCCTCCCTCCCTCACCACCCACACACACAGCACACACTCTCCCCACACCCACCCACACACACAGCACACACCTCCTCCCTCACCACCCACACACACAGCACACCTCCTCTCCCCTCACCACCCACACAACATAGCACACACTCCCTCCCTCCTCACCACCCACACAACATAGCACACACTCCCTCCTCCCTCCACCACCCACACAACATAGCACACACCTCCTCCCCACCACCCACACACACAACACACACCTCCCTCCCTCACCACCCACACACACACACACACCCTCACCACCCACACAACACAGCACACACTCCCTCCTCCCCACCACCCACACACACACACACTCCTCCTCACCACACCCACACACACAGCACACACACCCCTCCTCCCTCACCACCCACACACACAGCACACACCCTCCCTCCCTCACCACACCCACACAACACAGCACACACCTCCTCCTCACACCACTCACACAACACACACACACCCCTCCTCCCTCACCACCCACACACACACCACCACCTCCTCCTCACCACCCACACATACAGCACACACTCTCCTCCCCACCACCTCACACACACAGCACACACCCTCCTCCTCACCACCCACACACATCACACACTCCTCCCACCACCCACACACACATAGCACACACTCCTCCTCCCTCACCACCCACACACACAGCACACACCTCCCCACCACCTACACAATACACACACACTCCCTCCCTCACCACCCACACACAATACAGTACACCTCCCTCCTCACCACCCACACACACAGCACACACTCTCCCCACCACCCACACACACACCACACCCTCCCTCCCCCACCACCCACACACAGCACACACTCCCTCCTCCCACCACCCACACACACAGCACACACCTCCTCACCACCTACACAATATAGCACACACCCTCCTCACCACCACAACACAGCACACACTCCTCCTCCTCCTCACACCTACACAATACATCACACACTCCTCCTCCCTCACCCACCCACACACATAGCACACACTCTCCTCCTCACCACCTCACACAATACAGTACACACTCTCCCTCCCTCACCACCCACACAATAAGCACACACCCTCCTCCCCCACCACCCACACACACAGCACACACCCTCCCTCCTCCACCACCCACACACATAGCACACACTCCCTCCCTCCTCACACCCACATAGAACACACTCCCTCCCCACCACCCCACACACAGTACACACTCCTCCTCACCACCCACACACACACAGTACACACTCCTCCCTCCTCACCACCCACACAACACAGCACACACCCTCCTCCCCACCACCCACACACATAGTACACACTCTCCTCCTCACCACCTACACAATACAGCACACACTCCCTCCTCCACCACCTACACACATAGTACACTCCTCCTCCTCACCACCTACACAATACAGTACACACTCTCACCACCTACACAATATAGCACACACTCCTCCTCCCTCACCACCACACACACAGTACACACTCCCTCCTCCTCACCACCCACACACATAGCACACACTCCTCCTCCCCACCACCCACACACACAGCACACACTCCTCCCCACCACCCACACACAGTACACACCCTCCTCCCTCACCACCCACACAATATAGCACACTCCTCCTCACCACCCACACAATATAGTACACACACTCCTCACCACCCACACAATACAGTACACACTCCCTCCCTCCTCACCACCCACACATAGTACACACTCCTCCTCCCCACCACACAATACAGTACACACTCTCCCCACCACCCACACAACACAGTACACACCTCCTCCTCACCACCCACACACACAGCACATCCTCCCCACACCCACAATACAGCACACTCCTCCTCACCACCTACACAACATAGCACACACCCCCTCCCTCCCTCACCACCCACACACACAGCACACACCCCTCCCTCACCACCCACAATATAGTACACACTCCCTCCCTCCTCACCACCCACACACAGCACACACTCTCCCCACCCACCCACACACACAGTACACACTCCTCCTCCTCACACCCACACACACAGTACACCTCCTCACCACCCACACACACAGTACACACTCCCTCCTCCTCACCACCCACACAATACAGTACACACCCTCCCACCACCCACACAATACATAGACACACACTCCCTCCTCCTCACCACCCACACAATACAGCACACACCCCTCCCTCCTCACCACCCACACAATACAGCACACACTCCCTCCCCACCACCCACACACATGCACACACTCTCCCTCCTCACCACCTACACAATACAGTACACACTCCCTCCTCCCCACCACCCACACAACATAGTACACACCTCCTCACCACCCACACACAGTACACACTCCCTCCTCCTCACCACCCACACACACAGTGCACACACCCCTCCTCCTCACCACCCACACAACACAGTACACACTCCCTCCTCCTCACCACCCACACACACAGTACACACTCCTCCTCCTCACCACCTCCACACAATATAGTACACACCTCCTCCCAACCACCCACACACACAGCACACACCTCCCTCCCTCACCACCTACACACATAGTACACACACCCCTCCCCACCACCCACACCATAGTACACACCCCTCCCTCCCCACCACCCACACAACACAGCACACACCCCTCCTCACCACCCACACAATACAGCACACACTCCTCCTCTCACCACCCACACAACATAGCACACACTCCCTCCCTCCTCCTCACCACCCACACACATATAGTACACATCCTCCTCCTCACCACCTACACACATAGTACACACTCCTCCCTCACCACCCACACACACACAGCACACACTCCCTCCTCCCCACCACCCACACACACATAGTACACACCCTCCTCACCACCTACACACAGCACACCTCCTCCTCACCACCCACACACATAGTACACACCCTCCTCCTCCACCACCCACACACACAGCACACTCCTCCCTCCTCACCACCCACACACACAGTACACACCTCCTCCCCACCACCCACACACATAGTACACACTCCTCCTCCTCACCACCCACACACACAGTACACACCCTCCCTCTCACCACCCACACATAGTACACACCCCTCCTCCTCACCACCCACACCATAGTACACACCTCCTCTCACCACCCACACAATACAGTACACACTCCCTCCTCCTCACCACCCACACAATATAGTACACACTCCCTCCTCCCCACCACCTACACACAACATAGTACACACCCCTCCCTCCCCACCACCTACACAATACAGTACACACTCCCTCCTCCTCACCACCCACACAACATGCACACACTCCTCCTCACCACCCACACACATAGCACACACCCTCCCTCCCCACCACCCACACAACATAGCACACACTCCCTCCTCCCTCACCACCCACACAACATAGCACACACCCTCCTCCCTCACCCACCCACACACACAGCACACCCTCCTCCCTCACCACCCACACACATAGTGCACACCTCCCTCCCTCCCTCACCACCCACACACACAGCACACACTCCTCCTCACCACCCACACAATATAGTACACACCTCCCTCCTCACCACCCACACACACAGTACACACCCTCCCTCCTCACCACCCACACACACAGCACACACTCCCTCCTCCCCACCACCCACACACAACATAGTCACACACTCCCTCCCTCCCCACCACCCACACACACAGCACACACCCCTCCCCCTCACCACCCACACAACACATAGCACACACTCCTCCT
The DNA here is from genome assembly GCF_018991925.1 of Homarus americanus. Taxonomy (NCBI): domain Eukaryota; kingdom Metazoa; phylum Arthropoda; class Malacostraca; order Decapoda; family Nephropidae; genus Homarus; species Homarus americanus. The sequence goes on from NW_024723446.1 coordinate 16,449, forward strand.
CCTCACCACCCACACACATAGCACACACCCCTCCTCCTCACCACCCCACACAATATAGCACACACCCTCCTCACCACCTCACACACACAGTACACACCTCCTCCCCACCACCACACAATACAGCACACTCCCTCCCTCCTCACCACCCACACAATACACAGCACACACCTCCCTCCTCACCACCTACACAATACAGTACACACTCCTCCTCCTCACCACCCACACAATATAGCACACACTCCCTCCCTCCTCACCACCTACACACATGCACACCACCTCCCTCCTCACCACCCACACAATACAGTACACACTCTCCCTCCCTCACCACCCACACACATAGTGCACACACCCCTCCTCACCACCCACACACACAGTACACACTCCTCCTCCTCACCACCCACACACACAGCACACACTCCCTCCTCCTCACCACCCACACAATATAGTACACACTCTCCTCCCAACCACCCACACACACAGTACACACTCCCTCCTCCCTCACCACACCCACACATAGTACACACCTCCCTCACCACCCACACACACAGCACACTCCCTCCTCCCCACACCCACACACACAGCACACACCCCTCCTCCTCACCCACCCACACACACAGTGCACACACCCTCCCTCACCACCCACACACACAGTACACACTCCCTCCTCCTCACCACCCACACACACACAGTACACACCTCCCTCACCACCCACACAACACAGCACACACCCTCCTCCCCCACCACCCACACACACAGCACACACCCCCTCACCACCCACACACACAGCACACACCTCCCCTCACCACCCACACACACAGCACACACCCCTCCCTCCCCACCACCCACACAACACAGCACACCACCCCTCCTCACCACCCACACACACACAGCACACACCCTCCTCCCCACCACCCACACAACATAGTACACACCTCCTCCCCCTCACCACCCACACACACACCCTCCTCCCCACCACCCACACAGCACACACTCCTCCCCACCACCCACACACACAGCACACACTCCCTCCTCCTCACCACCTCCACAATACAGTACACACTCCTCCTCCTCACCACCCACACACACTCCCTCCTCCTCACCCACCCACACACATAGCACACACCCCTCCCCCTCACCACCCACACACACAGTACACACCCTCCTCCTCACCACCCACACACACAGCACACACCCTCCCCACCACCTACAACACACAGTACACACTCCCTCCTCCCCACCACCTACACAATCAGTACACACTCCCTCCTCCTCACCACCTACAATACAGTACACACCTCCTCCTCCACCACCTACACAACATGCACACACTCCCTCCCACCACCACCCACACACACAGCACACACCCCTCCTCCCTCACCACCCACACACACAGCACACACCCCCTCACCACCACCCACACACACACACAGCACACACCCCTCCTCCCCACCACCCACACACACAGCACACTCCCTCCTCACCACCCACACAACACACAGCACACACCCTCCCCACCACCCACACACAATATAGTACACACTCCCTCCTCCTCACCACCTACACAATACAGTACACACTCCCTCCTCCTCACCACCTACACAATACAGTACACACTCCCTCCTCCTCACCACCTACACAATATAGTACACACTCCCTCCTCACCATGGGGAAGATGTAAAAATTCTGGCTTCGTTGTCATTGTGATATTGACGTAGATGGAGTAGTTGAAGGGACGACGCCTGAGATGATCGTCGATCAAAATTACGCTAGACGAGCTGTCCTTGTAGTGGTTACCCTGGATACCATAACAGTCGTTGGGCTGATAGTCCTGGCAGTTATTATAGGTGGTTTTTTCGGTTAGTGTGCGGCTGTCGTGATGGATCCAGAAATTCTTCTCACAGACCCTTAACTGCAACATGCAATGGGATGAGGTTTTAGCATGGTGGGGGCGCTTGGAGAGTGAAGACCACCGGAGGGCGAGGGCCACTGGAGGGCCAGGACTAGATAGAGCAAGAGCCCCCACCCCAACCTCTCCTCCTCAACACTAACCTGTATATTTATGGACCTGATGATGATTTACATTTTAAGTGAGGAAAAAAATATATTATATAACACTTAGCGTTAACGAGTTCTCAAAATTCTGAGAAACCGTTCGTGCCTAAAATAGTAATAACTAAAATATTCATACACTGTAGTTAGGTTAGGTTAGGTTTGGTTAGGTTAGGTTAAGTTTGATTTCGTTAGTTTGTTTTGTCGTTAAGAATAGCCCAAATTTTTATTCCCGCACCTTAATGGATGTACTCACCATTTACCTGAATTTGAACATTTTGTAACGTACAGTATGAGAACACCGCTACCACTAGGAAGAATTGTTCAATATCTTTTTTCCACACATATTCTTATCTTTATATTAAGTATTTTGAAAGAGGTAACATTTACTAGAACCTAATTGAACCAGACCTAACCAACTAAAGAAACTTAGCTAACTTTACCTAACTTCCTAGCCGAGGAGCTGAACCCCCGCCATATTAAACAGAAAGTACTGTACTTTTTTATGATCGTAGATGGTTAATATTAGCGAGATACTCTTCGTAGCTTAATTTGTTTAAAGGATCTTTCTTTTTATATTTTCATTGCCGAGTTTGGATATGATATTCATTTTGGGGGCAACAAATTCATCATTGATCATTGCTGTGAATGGGTTTATGCTAGAAGAGAGGCAAGTTTATATTTTTCAGACGATAACTCGCTTACAAAGCTGCTAAAAAGTGGCATTAATTAACTTAAATGTACTTTATTTATATATGTCACAAAGTTTAGTGATAATGTCCTCCTAGTGAACTTTGGCTCCATCCATTTTAAGACTTCTTGTGCACAAACTCGTGAGTTCATATTTTTCTGACGAACACTCACCTACAAAACTGCTAAAAGTTTTAATAAATTACTTTAAATGTGCTTACCTGATTAATATTAGCTTTAGTAAGATGACTCCCGCAGCTGAACGAGTTGGCACTTGGTAGTAAAACAAAACCCAAGTCTCTTGAAAATTTTATAATATTGGACCGTCAATCCATTAGTGTACAAAGAAAGGCTTATTACCAATACGTTTTTCTTTGTTCGTTAATTGTATTTACTATAAATATCCAATAAAACAAAACAAATACAAAGAGGGTAATGCAGATCAGCTACTAGCCACATCTTTAAATTTCAATGTTATTAGTTCGTTTTTCCGTCATCCACTGCAGTACGAGGTCCTTCACGTTTAAAATTACGGTTGTCAACGCGACGACCCTCGTCAGGCCCCCGCAGTCACAGTGGGTGCCCATCCTCTCCAGCTGGTGCAGTCTGCCAAACTCCTGGGTGTAACTATAGACAAGAAACTTGACTGGAAGGCCCATGTAAATTACACAGTCAAGGCAGCCTCGTACCGTCTCTACTGTACATGCTACGACGACTTAGGTCACTTGGGACACCCACGCCAGAGCTGAGGACCATCTACAACGCCTTTATTTTCCCCAAACTAACGTATGCGTCACCAGCCTGGTCGTCTTCTCTCAACTCCACCCAACAACGTCAGCTAGAGAAGGTACAGAAAAGGGCCTGCAGAATCATGCTCGGCGCAGAATACTCCGGCTACACCAACGCTCTCTCCACCCTGGAAATGTCATCCCTCAGTGACCTCCACCACCAAGCACTGAAAAGGTTTGGCAGCCAACTAATGCACCACCCTCGTCATCGCCACCTCCTGCAGCCCCCCACCCACCTCGCGCAGTCCGCCACTACAACAAAATTCAGCCCATAAGAGCCCGCACCGATAGATATAAGAACAGCACCATCCCATCTATTGTTAAAATAATAAACAACTCCTGATTTATGTACTGTACAGCCCTGTAAATGTATTCAATGCATATTATATCATTATGTCTAAATCAAATGTAAGTCCGTATATTTTCAGCCACCGGCTGCAACTCTATTAATAAACCGTTTACTATTATTATTATTATTTACTTTGTCTTTCACGCAATATATCCACTCCGTGTATGTTGTCGAGCTGCTCGGCCCGCGTGGCTTATCTCACGTCCACAAAAAATTTAAATTACACCATATTATAGTAAGTTCTTTCTGTTTAATATGCCAGGTTTCTTTGGTAAGGTTGGTACGGTCTTCTAACATCGTTTCGGCCACCTGTGATTCTTGTCAACTAAGGTTCGGTTAGGTTTAATTTAGAAAAAAATACACTTTTGAACACACCAGGAGTAGCAGATATGCTCGCCTCATCCATATGGACCTCAGCCACTACAAAAGAAGCCTGAAGATTGGTGGCTTGGAGGCTGTGTGGGAACTGAATTCAATACAGGTACAGATGATTCTCGGGGCGGTGTCGGGGCAGAACCTGTGCGAAGGAATCCCCATGCCTCGTGACACATTTCAGTGCTGTGCTTTTGGCTTCAGCAAAGTTCACTTTGTCTCTCGTGCGGATCTTTAGTATCGCTTTCTCAATTCGGAACCGGTCACATTTACCTGAAGAGGCCGGGTGCAGTGAAAACAGTAGACCGGACCCGGTCATTTCTGACTTCATGGACCTTACCACAGTTAATACATACCGCAGGGACACCCAACTCTAACAGGTAACCTTGATAGAGGTTGGAATTTCGAAGTAGTCAAATGTCAATAACAGAAATGGTGTAGAGTTAAGAGCACTACGTTCTTTCTTGCAGAATCTGTCCACTTCACCACCTTTTGGACTTGGAGTTCATCCAGAAGCTTCCTCTGAATATCGGAGCAGCTCTCTTGAGAATACCACCCCTCGACACTGGTTAAAGGTGGCATTCTGAGTACAGGAAGTTGGGGCACTAGGTACACTCGGAAACCCACCTGGGTCGGTGCTGGAGGTTAGTACAGTGTCCTTTCTGGACGGGGTCCCACTCAAACTATCACGAGGCAACACACGCACGAACACACACAATCATACGGCTGTATAGATGACACGTATAAATATTGTATATGGCATTTTATACTCTGCATTATCTTCATTATACAGTATATGAACACGAAGAAAAATTACCATTGGTTGTAGTTACGAAAGTATGAATGGAAATAAACACTTCCAAACCATCCAGTGACTCCACACAACGTGTGTGTGTGTGTGCCAGACCACCACACCCCATCATTCGCGTAAATATATGAAAAATCGTGTTTAATTTAACTACATATTTTAAAAAACCTTAAAATACATGTGGATCAGTCACTCCTCATTTGACGCACTTATAGTGTAATACTTTGACCATCCCACCTGGAGGCCCACGGTAACTCTCACGGGGCAACATACGCACGAACACACAAGTTATGATATGAACCCTTCCAGGCTTCACTATCATTATCATGTTATGTTCATCGTGCTCTGTATCTTGGTAACTAGTCATAGTATCAATACATGACAGTGTTATTAGTATAATATTGCAACTTTTTACCTACAGTTATTGTTGTAAATCATGGACAGGAAGGATACATAAATTGTATTATCAAGTGTATGGTTCTCTCAAAGCCACCCCAAGTCAGACAATGCGTCACACAAAGTTACACTGTGTGTGTGTTCTGTAACATTAAGCTTCATCCTTAGTAGGTAAGATGTTTCATAAAGAGGTTTCTCCCATTCGTCATTGTGAGCATCGTCCCAGAGCACATTGTTTCCATCAAAACCATGGTTCATCCTTATTTCCCCTTCTTCCGTGTAACTATATCCATATGGCTAAGTGCTTGCTTTTCATTTCTTTATTTACCTAAATAATGTGGATCAGTTCCTCGTTATTTAACACATACATGCACTTAGAGCACCAAGATTGTTTTGTAGGCATGACTATTGGTTAATTGAAACTCCAAAAATATTTTTCACATTTATTATGCATAAACATTGTAAGCATATCTATGTGATTATTGTAATATATAACATATATTTAATGTCTGGACAGATTCCCAACAGTTATGCATATTAATGCATAGATTTTGTAAGCATATTTATGTGAAGTGACGTAAAACCACATTTTTGGAGTTTCAATTAACCAATAGTCATGCCTACAAAACAATCTTGGTGCTCTAAGTGCATGTATGTGTTAAATAACGAGGAACTGATCCACATTATTTAGGTAAATAAAGAAATGAAAAGCAAGCACTTAGCCATATGGATATAGTTACACGGAAGAAGGGGAAATAAGGATGAACCATGGTTTTGATGGAAACAATGTGCTCTGGGACGATGCTCACAATGACGAATGGAAGAAACCTCTTTATGAAACATCTTAACTCTTTCTATAGAAACTGACGGGCGACCTTAAAACGAATCTTAACCGTATGTTTTCCAGATGGTTACTGATGTGTTACGAAAAAATTTGATCTTCATTTCTGGCGCAAATAAATTATTTATGGGATTAAGCCAACACCCCACCCCATCCCATCTCATCTCAGTATCTAGAGATTTTCTATATATATCAGGGTAAAAATTGTAGAAAACAAAAAATTATCGAAAAAGCATAGTTTTAAATTGCACCTAACCTAACCTAACCAGGGCCTCCACAGTCGTTCAATACATGGTAAATGGTAAAATTTTAGTTTCGGTCATCCCCGTATTTAGATATCCAAACTATGTAACCTAACCTAACCATCCTAACTTAACTAGCCACAGAACCCATGAACTATATCTAACCTAAACTAACGTTAATGCTGTAGAATAAAAGTTTCTTAGAATTGTCAAAACTACTGATTCCAATGGTTAATTTTCTAAGATTTCCCGGATGACCGAAACTAAAATAATACCTAATAAATTGTTAATGATTTCGCTTTACGTAATTTGCGCCAAACTTTTCTTTGACTTGTTAAAATTACTGAATACATCTATAAAGGGCATTTTTTTTTACAAGTTGCCCAGGATGTTCCACAATATTTTGGGGTCCAGTTGTAGGCATATTTCGTAATTTCTAGCAACTTGTCTTGGTAACGTTTCCATCGCAAATGATTCGTTTTAAAAAAATCACATTAATTTGTTTGGAAGTCATCGAATATTTTCCAAGTCCAGTGTTGATGGCATCTGCGTCCTCAGAGCTCCTCTGTGTTTGTTACTGGTCTGCAGTACACATGCGTTATAGTCTGACGCATGTGTGCTTGTTCTTTGGACGTTCATTGGTGGATTTGTTTCATATCAACAATCACAACCCGGTATAGGTTTGATGTAGGTAAGGTAGTAAATTAATCGTCTGTCACCCAGCGATTTTAAGTTTTGGAAACAGTAGTTTAGATCAGGTTTTCTCAACTTGTTTTGCCCGAGGCCCCTTTCTGAGCCTCATTTACCTCTGTTGGTCCCCTCATGCTCGCAAAAAAAAACTTAACCATCTGCACTGTATATTAATGTGAGCTGTATCATACAGAATTATAAAAACAGTGTTTGTAGTACCTAACAAAAACGATCAATTCAATAGACATAATTGTGTACAAGCAAACAAATTTCCATAGACAAAATGTAAAATGCATAGTAGCAGCATAACGCCTACTAACAAAAAATATTCCAATTGGTAGGTAATTATAGAATTATAAATACAGTGTTTGTAGTACCTAACAAAATCTATCAATTCTGTAGTAGGTTTTAGAAGGGGTGAGAAAAATCTTTTCATTTTGGGAAATTTCATAAATTTCGTCTACAGGGTTCTTACTAGACTTCCCTAGAGTAATTATCAGTACATGAGCTACTGAACTTAGCAGAAAAAATGAGACGTAAGGATGATGACAAATTGACCATACGCCTGACAGGTAAGTTTGGGTGGCCCCTCAGAAACTTACTGTGGCCCCCTAATGTTCCATTTGTTCCCTGTGGTCCCATTTTGGGTGAGGGAAAATCACAAAATAGTAGTAATTTGCAAAAGAAATGAAGGTCAGAATAATCCAAAACCTAACCTAACCCTAAACCTTACCTTAATTACACAGAAAACTCCGAGTTGGGTCATGAGATCCACATGTCGCACTGCCTGGCTGCTTTCTCCGACTGAGGGGTCCTATACCGAGCTGTGATTGGTAGATCCAAAATCATAACCACCAAACCACCAATCAACGTCCAAAGAACAACTGCACCAAGTGTCAGACGAAAGCATGCGTAATGAGTAGCCTATAGTAACCAATAAACGAACACACAGGAGCTCTCTCAGACGGTGTTAACAATAACAAGGACTTAAAAATTAGGAAGATTTTCCAATAATTTATTGCGATTTTCGCTGAAAGTAATAATGGGCGGGAAAAATGTCATAGAAGAAAGGGGTCTTAGACTTGTCCAAATTACTGATTCCAAAACTTAAATCCTAAAAATCGATGGATGACCTAAACGATAATAATCCATGTTAGGTTAAATTCCGAGCCAAATCTTGGCTCGGATTTTCAAATTTTTTCTCTACTTGTTAAAAACGGAAAATCCGAGCCAACTTTGGTCCTTTATACAGCATATCACTCGTTTTCGCCCACCACCCAAAAACCGCGATTTCCAACTGGTCTCCCAAGATTGTCAAACTCAGAAAAGAATCCCCGAGATCCGTTCAATGGGTAATAGTGATAACAGGTGAAGTACCAATACAGTACTCACTATAATGATTACATCATCTGTGGAACAAATAAACGAAATCGAACAAGTCCTTGTGGTAGCGGTGTTCTCATACATTACCGAACATTTAATAGGCTTACCTTTATATCCTTAAGGTAGTACTCGTGTAGGTGTAACCTCACCCAGTCTCGATTTTTCTTAAGTTTGAAGAATTTCGCCAAGAAGGTGTACGGGAACTCTATATCACCAGAGCAACGCTTGGGATGCAAGAAACCAACTTTGGGATCTTCAGGTAATACGTCAACCAGACAGATGGTGGAGGATGCAACGGCCACACTCAACACCATCACCAAGTGTCGCCATGACTTACTACGTTCCATGAGTAATTGGTCGCTTATTCCTGCACCAATGCTTACCTATACACTTTAGAAGGTTCAACCAATGCAAATTTGTCTGCGTACTCCTTACTCTTCTTCCCGAATGGCGTGCATTATTTAGGATGAGACGAAAGTGTGAAAATTTTCAAGATTTGGACAACTGGCAACACAATTGAATACCGGGCAGGAAGTAGCCACCACTACACATGATATCTGGCGCCACACTGAATCAGAGAATCAGACTCAGAGTCAGGCAAGAAATTTAGAGGAAGGAACTATTACTCCCGTATATCAGTGTAGACTCCTAGGAATATGTCTCACTAACTGTAGATGGCGCTGATCAGTGATACATGTCGGCTGTTTGTTAACCTCTGGGAAGAAGACTGCAGCATATTCAATCTGTCAAATGTGTACAAATAGTTCCCAAGACAAGTAAGTACCCATGACTGGTTATGTGTGGGAAAGACAAGAGGAATTACAACCATCTAAAATTATTCATTTTCCCAAAGATAGAAGAAAAATAAAGTTAATATTAATATGTAAGTGTTTTGTAAAAAATAAGTTATATAACCACATTTAGTGCTTGGATAATGTTGATATCAAATAGGAACTGAAATATTTTAATGGCAATATAAAACTATTACACTAACCTTTATCATCCCTTTTGGAAAAAATAATATTCGTTTTAGCACATGACCTAATACATGGGGCTGACATCTCCTATATACTGTATAGACAAATGACAGAGTTGACATGAGGGATAAACTCTCATTATGTCTTATTCATTTACGCGTTTTAAGACATTTTGGCAAATTCATAAACAGATACCAACATAAAAATGGAAACTTTAACATGGACAGAGAACAACATTCACTGGGTAGTGACATTGTCATCAAACTTTATTATTAGTTTCTTACCATTTGTTACTTTTTATTAACTTCGTTATCCTTTATTAATACAGGAAGAACCAGAAATATTTGGGAAACAATGGAGAACCTTAGCTTTCGTCTTTAATCAAGACATCTTCAGAGGCAACTGAATTACAAAGACTGAGAGAGAGCTTATGTACACAGGGTCACACCTGACGGAACGCATAGTTCCTGCAGATGTGTCAGCCGTCATAAAAGGGTTTAAAAACAAATCACCTGGTCAAAGTCACATTAACAAGAAGATCCTGGCTCAACTCCCCGATAACATGATAGAGAGGCTTGTGTAGGAGTGAGGGAAGGACATGAAGTGATGTGTAGCGGTGAAAGAAGGACTGGCAGGGTTGGTTAGGAGTTAAGGAAGGACATGCAGGGTTGTGTATGAGTGAGAGAATGACTTGCAGGGTTGTGTAGGAGTGAGGGAAGGATTGCAGGGTTGTGTAGGAGTTAAGGAAGGACATGCAGGGTTGTGTAGGAGTGAGGGAAGGATTGCAGGGTTGTGTAGGATGCAGGAGGAGTGATTGCAGGGTTGTGTAGGAGCAAGGAAGGACATGCAGGGGTTGTGTGTAGAGTGAGGGGAAGGACTTGCAGGGGGTGTAGGGTGAGGGAAGGACTTGCAGGGTTGTGTAGGAGTGAGGGAAGGATTTGCAGGTTGTGTAGGAGTCAGGGAAGGTCTTGCAGGGTTGTGTAGGAGTGAGGGAAGGACTTGCAGGGTTGTGTAGGAGTTAAAGAAGGACATGCAGGGTTGTGTAGGAGTGAGGGAAGGACTTGCAGTGATGTGTAGAAGTGAGGGAAGGACTTGCAGTGTTGTGTATGAGTGATGGAAGGACTTGTAGTGTGGTGCAGGAGTGAGGGAAGGACTTTCGGGGTTGTTTAGGAGTTAAGGAAGGACTTGCAGGGTTGTGTAGGATTTAGGGAAGGACTTGCGGGGTTGTGTAGGATTTAGGGAAGGACTTGCGGGGTTGGGTCGGAGTGATGGAAGGACTTGTAGTGTTGTGTAGGAGTGAGGGAAAACTTGTAGTGTGGTGTAGGAGTGACGGAAGGAATTGTTGTTTAGGAGTAAGGGAAGGACTTGTATTGTATGAGTGAGGGAAGGACTTGACAGGGTTGTGTAGGAGTAAGGGAAAGACTTGCAGTGATGTGTAGAAGTGAGGGAAGGACATGCAGTGTTGTGTATGGGTGATGGAAGGACTTGTAGTGTGGTGTAGGTGTGAGAGAAGGACTTGTAGTGTTGTGTATGAGTGAGGGAAGGACTTGTAGTATTGTGTAGGAGTAAGGGAAGGACTTGCAGGGTTGTGTAGGGGTGAGAGAAGGACTTGCAGGGTTGTGTAGGAGTAAGGGAAAGACTTGCAGTGATTGGTAGAAGTGAGGGAAGGACATGCAGTGTTGTGTATGGGTGATGGAAGGACTTGTAGTGTGGTGTAGGTGTGAGAGAAGGACTTGTAGTGTTGTGTATGAGTGAGGGAAGGACTTGTAGTATTGTGTAGAGTAGGGAAGGACTTGCAGGGTTGTGTAGGGGTGGAGAAGGACTTGCAGTGTGTAGGAGTAGGGAAAGACTTGCAGATTGGTAGAAGTGGAGGAAGGACATGTAGTGTTGTGTATGGGTGATGGAAGCGACTTGTAGTGTGGTGTAGGGTGAGGGAAGGATTGCAGGGTTGTGAAGGTTAAGGAAGGACATGCAGGGTTGTGAGTGAGAGAAGGACTTGCAGGGTTGTGTAGGAGTGAGGGAAGGATTGCAGGGTTGTGAAGGAGTGGAAGGACATGCAGGGTTGTGTAGGAGTGAGGGAAGGATTGCAGGGTTGTGTGTAGGAGTTAAGGAAGGACATGCAGGGTTGTGTGGAGTGAGGGAAGGACTTGCAGGGTTGTGTAGGAGTGAGGGAAGGACTTGCAGGTTGTGTAGAGTTAGGAAGGTCTTGCAGGGTTGTAGGAGTGAGGGAAGGACTTGCAGGGTTGTGTAGAGTAAAGAAGGACACAGGGTTGTGTAGAGTGAGGAAGGACTTGCAGTGATGTGTAGAAGTGAGGAAGGACTTGCAGTGTTGTGTATGAGTGATGGAAGGACTTAGTGTGTGTGGTGGAGTGAGGAAGGACTAGGTTGTGTAGGAGTAAGGAAGGACTTGCAGGTTGTGTAGGGATTTAGGGAAGGACTTGAGGGGTTGTGTAGGATTTAGGGAAGGACTGTGGGTTGGGTCAGAGGATGGAAGGACTAGTGTTGTGTAGAGTGAGGGAAACTGTAGGGTGTAGAGTGACGGAAGGAAGTGTTGTGTAGAGTAAGGGAAGGACTTGTATTGTATGAGTAGGGGAAGGACTGACAGGGTTGTGTAGGAGTAAGGGAGACTTGCAGTGATGTTGTGTAGAAGTGAGGAAGGACATGCAGTGTTGTGTGAGTGGGTGATGGAAGGACTTGTAGTGTGGTGTAGGTGTGAGAGAAGGACTTGTAGTGTTGTGTATGAGTGAGGGAAGGACTTGTAGTATATTGTAGGAGTAAGGGAAGGACTTGCAGGGTTGTGTAGGGGTGAGAGAAGGACTTGCAGGGTTGTGTAGGAGTAAGGGAAAGACTTGCAGTGATGTGTAGAAGTGAGGGAAGGACATGCAGTGTTGTGTAAGGGGTGATGGAAGGACTGTAGTGGTGTAGTGTGAGGGAAGAACTTGTAGGTTGTGTAAGGAGTGAGGGAAGGACTTGTAGTATTGTGTAGGAGTTTTGAGAAATAGTTGTAGTGTGGTGTATGAGTGAGGGAAGGACTTGTAGTGTGGAGAATGAGTGAGGGAAGGACTTCTAGTGTGGTGTATGAGTGAGGGAAGGACTTGTAGTGTGGTGTAGGAGTGAGGAAACGACTTGTAGTGTGGTGTAAGGAGTGAGAGAAGGACTTTTAGTAGTGTGTAGGAGTAAGGGAAGGACTTACAGGGTTGTGAAGGGCGAGAAGGACTTGTAGTGTGGTGTATGAGTGAGGGAAGGACTTGTAGACTAGTGTATGAGTGAGGGAAGGACTTGTAGTGCGGTGTAAGAGTGAGGAAAACTGACTTGTAGTGTGGTATAGGAGTGAGGGAAGGACTTGTAGAGTAGTGTATGAGGGGGAAGGACTTGTAGTGTTGTGTAAGAGTGAGGAACCTACTTGTAGTGTGGTATAGGAGTGAGGGAAGGACTTGTAGTGGTGTATGAGTGAAAGGACTTGTAGTGTGGTGTAGGAGTGAGGAAGGACTTGTAGTGTTGTGTGTATGAGTGGAGAAGGACTTAGAGTAGTGTATGAGTGAGGGAAGGACTTGTAGTGTGGTGTAAGAGTGAGGAAGACTTAGAGAGTAGTGGGCGAGTGAGAAGGACTTAGTGGTGTAAGAGTGAGGGACTTGTAGTGTGGTATAGAGTGAGGAAGGACTGTAGAGTAGTGTATGAGTGAGGAAGGACTTGTAGTGTTGTGTATAAGTGAGGGAAGGACTTGTAGTGCAGTGTAAGAGTGAGGAAACCGACTTGTAGTGTGGTATAGGAGTGAGGGAAGGACTTGTAGTGTTGTGTATAAGTGAGGGAAGGACTTGTAGTGTGGTGTAAGTGAGGAAACTGACTTGTAGTGTGGTATAGGAGTGAGGGAAGGACTGTAGTGTTGTGTATAAGTGAGGGAAAGACCTCCAATAGTGTAGGGGTGAGGGGAGGACTGCAGGGTTGTGTAGAGAGAGAAAAGGACTTGTAGTGTGGTGTAAGGAGAGGGAAGGACTTGTACTGTTGTGTGGGATTGAGGGAAGGACTTGTACTGTTGTGTGTGAGTGAGGGAAGGACTTGTAGTGTGGTGTAGGAGTGAGGAAGGACGTGTAGTGTGGTGTAGAGTGAGGGAAGGACTTGTACTGTTGTGTAGGATTGAAGGACTTGTACTGTTGTGTATGAGTGAGGGAAGGACTTGTAGTGTGGTGTAGGAGTGAGGGAAGGACGGTAGTGTGGTGTAGGAGTGAGGGAAGGACTTGTAGTGTTGTGTAGGAGGGAAGGACTTGTAGTGTTGTGGAGGAGTGGGAGGGAAGGACGTAGTGTGGTGTAGGAGTGAGGGAAGGACGTGTAGTGTTGTGTGGGGTGAGAGAAGGACTGTGTGTTGTGTAAGAGTGAGGGAAGGACTTGTAGTGTTGTGTAGGGGTGAGGGAAGGACTTGTAGTGTTGTGGGAGGAGTGAGGGAAGGACTTGTAGTGGAGGAGTGAGGGAAGATTTTAGTGTGGTGTAGGAGTGAGGGAAGACTGTAGTGTGGTGTAGGAGGAGGGAAGGACTTGTAGTGTTGTGTAAGAGTGAGGGAAGGACTTGTAGTGTGTGTGTAGGGTGAGGAAGGACTGTAGTGTTGTGTAGGAGTGAGGGAAGGACTTGTAGTGTTGTGGAGGAGTGAGGGAAGGACTGTAGTGTTGTGTAGGAGTAAGGGAAGGACTTGTAGTGTTGTGTAAGAGTGAGGGAAGGACTGTAGTGTTGTGTAGGGAGGAAGGACTTGTAGTGTGGTGTAGAGTGAGGAAGGGCTTGTGGTGTAGAGTGAGGGAAGACCTAGAAAAGGTGTGTAGGAGGAGGGAAGGACTTGTAGTGTTGTGTAGGAGGAGGGAAGGACTTGTAGTGTTGTGTAAGTGGAGGAAGGACTTGTAGTTGTGGTGTAGGAGTGAGGGAAGGGCTTGTGGTGTAGGGAGTGAGGGAAGGACTTGTAGTGTTGTGTAGGAGTGAGGAAGGACGTGTAGTGTGGTGTAGAGTGAGGGAAGGACTTGTGGTGTAGGAGTGAGGGAAGGACTTGTAGTGTGGTGTAGGAGTGAGGGAAGGACGTGTAGTGTGGTGTAGGAGTGAGGGAAGGAACTTGTAGTGTTGTGTGGGAGTGAGGGAAGGACTTAGTGTTGTGGAGGAGTGAGGGAAGGACGTGTAGTGTGGTGTAGGAGTGAGGGAAGGACTTGTAGTGTTGTGTAGGAGTGAGGGAAGGACTTGTAGTGTTGTGTAGAGTGAGGGAAGGACGTAGTGTTGTGTAGGAGTGAGGGAAGGACTTGTAGTGTATTGTAAGAGTGAGGGAAGGACTTGTAGTGTTGTGTAGAGTGAGGAAGGACTTGTAGTGTGGTGTAAGAGTGAGGAAAGGACTTGTAGTGTTGTGTAAGAGTGAGGGAAGGACTTGTAGTGTTGTGTAAGAGTGAGGGAAGGACTTGTAGTTTGTGTAGGAGTGAGGAAGGATTCTAGTGTTGTGTGTAGGAGTGAGGGAAGGACTTGTAGTGTTGTGTGAGTGAGGGAAGGACTTGTAGTGTTGTGTAAGAGTGAGGGAAGGACTTAGTGTTGTGTGTAAGAGTGAGGGAAGGACTTGTAGTGTTGTGTAGGAGTGAGGGAAGGACTTGTAGTGTTGTGTAGGAGTGAGGGAAGGACTTGTAGTGTTGTAGTAGGAGGGAAGGACTTGTAGTGTTGTGTAGGAGGAGGGAAGGACTTGTAGTGTTGTGTAGGAGTGAGGGAAGGCTGGTAGTGTTGTGTAGGAGTGAGGGAAGGGCTTGTAGTGTTGTGTAAGAGTGAGGGAAGACTTAGTGTTGTGTAGAGTGAGGAAGGACTTGTGTGTTGTGTAAGAGTGAGGGAAGGACTTAGTGTTGTGTAGGAGTGAGGAAGGATGCAGTGGTGTAGGAGTGGGAGGAGCTTGTAGGTTGTGTAGGAGTGAGGAAGGACTTGTAGTGTTGTGTAAGAGTGAGGGAAGGACTTGTAGTGTTGTGTAGGAGTGAGGGAAGGACTTGTAGTGTGGTGTAGGAGTGAAGGAAGGACTTGTAGTGTTGTGTAGGAGTGAGGGAAGGACTTGTAGTGTTGTGTAGGAGTGAAGGAAGGACTTGTAGTGTGGTGTACTTGGCCAGTTCTTGTCCCAAGGTACAATTAAACTTTTCCACCATGCCATGGCCACACAGATGTACCTGTTCCCATCTGCAGTGAGTGGCAGAGGTCCACCGCTACCCTCCATTGGTGCACCTGCTTGGTACAACAGCAGTGGGGCACGTGTGTGTGTAGCTTTGGTCCCTTCTTGGCGCAGCAGACATCGCATGACCGGCACCATTCTTCCACATCCTTACTCATGCCGACCCAGTTAAACCTTTGCCACTTGGTGACTCAAGGTCTTCTTCACTCCCAGATGTCCACTGGCTGGATTGTTGTGCATCTCCCTCAGGATCTCTGAGCTCATCTTCTGGGGAAGTACTGTATGCCAGTACCTGTTGAGGCTATCGGTAGTCACCCACTGGTGCTGCAGCAGACTATCCTTCAGCTAAAGAGCATCCCACTGAGCCGTGTTTTAGTCGTGGGACTTGCTCCAAAGATTGTCTCCCAGGCTGGCCGAACTCGGCTCTGGTTCATCCACTCGACCACTGGTCACAGGTCTTGGTCTTCCAGCTGCAGCTTCTCAAGGCCTTCCCAGCAACGGCTGGATCCTCCTTCACTGTAGTGTAACTACACTTCTTGGGAACTGCCTCTCTCCTGCAACACTGCTGACAACCAGGCTTCACCACTCCCAGACGGGTATGCAAGGCACCTTTCACCTGCGTGGCAACAACACCTCTGATCTCGGGATAATAACTAGCTGTAGCCATAGCACTTGCATGCTTTTAGTACACAGATGTTGGTAGACCTATAGAACAGTGTACCAGCTCAAGCTGTCGAACTAATTCTATCATCAACTGGTTATATTCTGTACAAAAATTTTAATTTATTTGTAATTAACATTTATAATAATAATAACTTCATAATGATGTAAATTTTTAGGATATAACATTAAGTAAACTGTTGTTGTTGTATAGGTTTGTGTCTTTAAAGGGATAATGGGATCACAAAATCTTACAGGTGCAAAGTCAATAACTTACGTACAACCTATTTTGCCTAGTGGCCACCCCACCATGGTGAGGGTAGGATCCCTTGATTGTCTTCTAGAGCTATTTGATGCCCAGTATAGTCTTTCTTGAGATTTTCAGATTGTTGCCAGTTTGTTCCAGGTTTGAGGTCTATTTGAGGAATTACTCCTGGACTGTCAGGAAGTTACTGGTGGTGTTGGTTGTTACATCATACAGTATTTCATGTCCAGTATCTAAGAAAAGAATCATGGGCAGGATACTGTGTTAGCCAGTAGGTTCATCCAATGCACCTGTATACTGATGGCTCAAGACAATAATAATAATAATAATAGATATTAGTCAACTTGACAAAGGACAGGTAACAAAACACTGAGATACTTGTTTCCAGTAGAGTCCTTATGATAGTACCTGGTGATCTTAAGTCACCCATCCAAGTACTGTACTACTGTAACTGGACCTAATTTACTGATCGGACAAGAAGCAGTGTTTCCAATGTGGTAATTCTTGTTGCCTAATGTAAACTGCTTTCAAGAACTAGCAATAACTGCATTAAAAGCTTATTGTTTTCCATTAAGTAATGCGGGAGTTGAACATATTTTCAAGTCACAAAGAAACACACAAAATTAACTCACAACCAGTTTATTATCTGCTATCATAAGAATCAAAACAAGACTGCACTTCAATAACAACAGTTGCAAGAATTTCAAAGTTACTATGAGATGCTGAGCTTGTTTAATGACAACATATATGCAACATCTGCAAGTTGTGATTATATCAACGATGACAACAACAATGATCTTGATGATATAATCAGAGTGTTTTAGCAAGTGGTGAGTGTTCAAGTTTGTTTTAAATACACTGAATTAATTACATACCAATAAGTATTATAATTATTAGATAATTTCAAACTACTGTATTCTAATAAAATATAAAAGAAAGAAAAGTATATACAGTTTGGACCTTGCTAACACAGGACTTGATGGTTCGTGTCATGTTGCCACTATTCTACCTTTAAATACAGGTACTTATAATTTACCCCTAAATATGCCTCCTAAGAGACCAGCAAGCAGTGGAAGTGGTTGTAATGCAGCAAAACGTAAGCATGTGACATTAACAATATTAGAAAAGGTGTCTATACTAAAGAAATAATACAGTGGAACATTGGTCAGGGCCTTGTGTGCAGAATATGGTGTGGGTTTATCGACTGTGTACGATGTGACGAAGCTTTAATTCTGTTTTTTAACCTCATCTTCGATGGTTCAGATTTTTTGCTAATCCAGAACCGGTCTGGTCCCAAGCTTCCCGGATTAGGGAGGTACAACCTGTATATTAGTAATATTGTTTCGAGTTATTTAGCCTTACAGTTTGAGATGCTTGGCATTTTATTATAAAATCAACCGACATCCCTGATTCAAGCCACAAAATTCACCAATACACTCAAAGGTAGAGAAGCTACTGTGAACACTCTTGAGCTTCTTGTGGCATTGTGAGCCAGGATGAGGGAAGCAGAGCTCACCAAAGTGTAAGGAAGAGACAAGACCCTTGTTAATACCATATGCTCCTAGTTAGGTTATGTTGCAGGAATTAAGGAACGAAGGTTTTAAAACATACTGTAGATAACTTACAATACTGTCACAGATATTTTATAAAGAGAGTCGTCCTTGGTTACATCTGGCATGAATTATTATTTCACCAGTTAACTAAGACAGGTATAGTTATAGCTGTTGGGTCTCTCTGAGCAGCAGTTTGAGGGGGTACTGGTGTGTGACTATGTGGGTGTGATGCGTCCACAGGGTGATGGAGGTATTGAGGGTGTCTGGGTTATTGGTAGCTGGAAGTGGAGAACATGCACCAGCCTTCACCTCTGTCTCTCTCCTGTAATCTCACACACACTCCATCACTGAAACTGATAACACAAATATATGTGATCCTTGGCGACTACTTAGTACACCTGATAGTAATTCCAACAAATATATGTGGCTTACTGAAAGAAACATGTCCATTACTTTTAAAAAATGGGACAATTTCTATCTGTGCTGTGACAACATCTCAATATATATAATCTGGTTCTTATTGACTGAAATGTCTCTTAAATATAATAATGTGAGGGAACAAGATAACATTAATAGAGAAAATATTGTATAGTAGAGGGAGATAATAAGGGAGTAAAGAGAATGTGAGTGAGTGTAGAAGGAAAACAAGTGAAAAATGGTATCAAAGTTGACACAAGGGTTTAAAGAACAATAAGAAACTGTTGTGGAAAGAAACAAAAGTAGTGATTCCCCGTCAACTTGCACAACATGTAAAGGGGTGCACACACCAGTTCTCTGCATGTGTGAGGCAAAACTGCACATGAATCTGTGGTAATAACTTAATGAACAGTACAGGATATATTATTTACATCAGTTAGTTCAGGAGATTACAAAAATACTGATATTGTTTGGACACATTCAGCAAAAGAAAAGTTGATTTGTAAATTGACTCAAAAGGTAAAGGAGTTGTTAACTGACCCATGTGGTGGTGGTGAGGGTAGAGAAGAGTGTTAACTGACCCATGTGGTGGTGGTGAGGGTAGAGAAGAGTGTTAACTGACCCATGTGGTGAGGGTAGAAGAGTGTTAACTGACCCATGTGGTGGTGGTGAGGGTAGGGAAGAGTGTTAACTGACCCATGTGGTGGAGGGTAGAGAAGAGTGTTAACTGACCCATGTGGTGAGGGGTAGAGAAGAGTGTTAACTGACCCATGTGGTGGTGGTGAGGGTAGAGAGTGTTAACTGACCCATGTGGTGGATGTGAGGGTAGAGAAGAGTATTAACTGACCCATGTGGTGAGGGTAGAGAAGAGTACACTGACCCATGTGGTGGTGGTGAGGGTAGAGAAGAGTGTTAACTGACCCATGTGGTAGGGTAGAAGAGTGTTAACACCTGTGGTGGTGGTGAGGGTAGAGAAGAGTGAACTGACCCATGTGGTGGATGGTGAGGGTAGAGAAGAGTGTTAACTGACCCATGTGGTGGTGGTGAGGGTAGAGAAGAGTGTTAACTGACCCATGTGGGTGAGGGTGAGAAGAGTGTTAACTGACCCATGGTGGTGGTGAGGGTAGAGAAGAGTGTTAACTGACCCATGTGGTGGTAGAGAAGAGTGTTAACTGACCCATGTGGTGGTGGTGAGGGTAGAGAAGAGGTGAACTGACCCATGTGGTGAGGGTAGAGAAGAGTGTTAACTGACCCATGTGGTGGTGGTGAGGTAGAGTGTTAACAAACATGTGGTGGTGAGGGTAGAGAAGAGGAACTGACCCATGTGGTGGATGGAGAGGGTAGAGAAGAGTGTTAACTGACCCATGTGGTGAGGGAGAGAAGAGGCACTGACCCATGGGTGTGGTGAGGGTGAGAAGAGAAGAACTGACCCATGTGGTGAGGGTAGAGAAGAGGCACTGACCCATGTGGTGGTGGTGAGGGGTAGAAGAGTGAACTGACCCATGTGTGGTGTGAGGGTAGAGAAGAGTGTTAACTCACCCATGTGGTGGTGGTGAGGGTAGAGAAGAGTGTTAACAAACACATGTGGTGGTGGTGAGGTAGAGAAGAGTGTTAACTGACCCATGTGGTGGATGGTGGTGGAGAAGAGTGAACTGACCCATGTGGTGATGGTGAGGGTAGAAGAGTGTTAACTGACCTGTGGTGAGGGTAGAGAAGAGTGTTAACCCATGTGGTGGTGGTGAGGGAGAGAAGGTGTTACACTCATGTGGTGGATGGTGAGGAGAAGAGGCACTGACCCATGTGGTGGTGGTGAGGGTAGAGAAGAGTGTTAACTGACCCATGTGGTGAGGGTGGTGAGAAGAGTGAACTGACCCATGTGGTGGTGAGGCAGAAGAGGAACTGACTCATGTGGTGGTGGTGAGGGTAGAGAAGAGGAACTGACCCATGTGGTGAGGGTAGAGAAGAGGCACACCCGGAGGATGGTGAGGGTAGAGAAGAGTGTTAACTGACCCATGGTGGTGGTGAGGGTAGAGAAGAGTGTTAACTGACCCGTGGTGAGGGTAGAGAAGAGTGTTAACTGACCCATGTGGTGGATGGTGAGGGTAGAGAAGAGTGTTAACTGACCCATGTGGTGGTGGTGAGGGTGAGAAGAGTGGCACGACCCATGTGGTGAGGGTAGAGAAGAGAGTGTTAACTGACCCATGTGGTGGTGAGGGGTAGAGAAGAGTGTTAACTGACCTGGTGGTGGTGGTGAGGGAGGAGAGTGTTAACTGACCTGTGGTGGATGGTGAGGGTAGAGAAGAGTGTTAACTGACCCATGTGGTGGTGGTGAGGGTAGAGAAGAGTGTTAAGCAAACCCATGTGGTGGTGAGGGGTAGAGAAGAGTGTTAACTGACCATGTGGTGGTGGTGGTGAGGGTAGAGAAGAGTGTTAACAACCCATGTGGTGGTGAGGTGGTGAGAAGAGTGTTAACTGACCCATGTGGTGGTGGTGAGGGTAGAGAAGAGGTCAAACCCATGTGGTGAGGGGTAGAGAAGAGTGTTAACAGATCCATGTGGTGGTGGTGAGGGTAGAAAAGTGTTAACAAACCCTGGTGGTGGTGAGGGTAGAGAAGAGTGACCATCCCATGTGGTGGTGGTGAGGGTAGAGAAGAGTGTTAACAAAACCCATGTGGTGGTGAGGGAGAAGAACTGACTCATGTGGTGGTGGTGAGGGTAGAGAAGAGTGTTAACTGACCCATGTGGTGGTGGTGGTGAGGGAGAAGAGTGACAAACCCATGTGGAGGGTAGAGAAGAGTGCAACCCATGTGGTGGTGAGGGTAGAGAAGAGTG
>NW_024723447.1:0-19638 GCF_018991925.1 Homarus americanus
CTGATCGAGTAAAACAAAGCCCCATCATCGAGTATAACAAAGTCCCCTGATCGAGTATAACAAAGTCCCCTCATCGAGTATAACAAAGCCACCTCGTCGAGTATAACAAAGTCCCCTGATCGAGTATAACAAAGTCCCCTAATCGGGTATAATAAAGTCCCCTGATTGAGTATAATAAAGTTCCCTGATCGAGTATAACAAAGTCCCCTGTTCGAGCATAACAAAGTCCCTTAGTCTAGAAAAACAAAGCCCCCTGATCGAGTATAACAAAGTCCCCTGAGAGAGTATAACAAAGTCCCCTGATCGAGTAAAACAAACACCCCTGATCGTGTATAACAAAGCCCCCTGATCGAGTATAACAAAGCCCCCTCATCGAGTATAAAAAAGTCCCCTAATCGAGTATAACTAAGTCCCATGATTGAGTATAACAAAGGACCCTAATGGAGTATAACAAAGTCCCAAGATCGAGTATAACAAAGTCCTCTAATCGCTTAAAACAAAGTCCCCTGATCGAGTATAACAAAGTTCCCTGATCGAGTAAAACAAAGCCCCCTCATCGAGTATAACAAAGGCCTCTAATGGAGTATAACAAAGGCACCTGATCGAGTTTAACAAAGTCCCAAGATCGAGTATAACAAAGTCCCCTCATCGAGTATAACAAAGGCCCTTTATCGAGTTTAACAAAGTCCCCTGGTCGAGTATAACAAAGTCCCCAGATCAAGTATAACAAAGGACCCTATTGGAGTATAACAAAATCCCAAGATCGAGTATAACAAAGTCTTCCGATCGAGTATATCTAAGTCCTCTGATGGAGTATAACAAAGTCCCCTGATCGAGAATAACAAAGTCCCCTCATCGAGCATAACAAAGCCCCCTAAACGAGTATAAGAAAGGCCCCTGAACGAATATAACAAAGTCACTAGTTGAGTACATACAAAGTCTCTTGATCGAATATAACAAAGCCCCCTGATCGAGTATAACAAAGTCCCCTGATCGATTACAACAAAGTCCCCTGATCCAGTATAACAAAGGCCCCTAATGGAGTATAACAAAGGCCCCTGATCCAGTTAAGCAAAGTCCCCTTACCGAGTATCATAAAGCCCCGGATCGAGTATAACAAAGTCCCCTGATCGCTTAAAACAAAGTCCCCTGATCTAGTATAACAAAGTCCCCTGATCGAGTATAATAAAGTCCCCTGGTCGAGTATAACAAAGTCCCCGGATCGAGTATAACAAAGTCCCCTGATCGAGTATAACAAAGTCCCCTTACCGAGTATCATAAAGCCCCGGATCGAGTATAACATAGTCCCCTCATCGAGTATAACAAAGTCTCCTGATCGAGTATAACAAAGTCCCCTTACCGAGTATCATAAAGCCCCGGATCGAGTATAACGAAGTCCCCTGATCTAGTATAACAAAGTCCCCTGATCGAGTATAACAAAGTCCCCTGGTCGAGTATAACAAAGTCCCCTTATCGAGTTTAACAAAGCCCCCTGATCGAGTATAAGAAAGGCCCCTGACCGAATATAACAAAGTCCCTAGTTGAGTATATACAAAGTCTTCTGATCGAATATAACAAAGCCCCCTGATCGAGCATAACAAAGTCCCTTGATCGATTATAACAAAGTCCCCTGATCCAATATAACAAAGGCCCCTAATGGAGTATAACAAAGGCCCCTGATCGAGTTTAACAAAGTCCCAAGATCGAGTAAAACAAAGTCCCCTCATCCAGTATAACAAAGGCCCTTTATCGAGTATAACAAAGTTCCCTGGTCGAGTATAATAAAGTCCCCTGATCAAGTATAACAAAGGACCCTATTGGAGTATAACAAAGTCCCAAGATCGAGTATAACAAAGTCTTTCTATCGAGTATAACTAAGTCCCCTGATGGAGTATTACAAAGTCCCCTGATCGAGAATAACAAAGTCCCCTCATCGAGCATAACAAAGCTCCTGATCGAGTATAAGAAAGGCCCCTGAACGAATATAACAAAGTCCCTAGTTGAGTATATACAAAGTCTCTTGATCGAGTATAACAAAACCCCGTGATCGAGTATAACAAAGACCCCTGACCGATTACAACAAAGTCCCCTGATCCAGTATAACAAAGGCCCCTAATGGAGTATAAGAAAGGCCCGTGATCCATTTTAACAAAGTCCCAAGATCGAGTGTAACATAGTCCCCTCATCGAGTATAACAAAGTCCCCTGATCGAGTATAACAAAGTCCCCTTACCGAGTATAATAAAGCCCCGGATCGAGTATAACAAAGTCCCCTGATCGAGTATAACAAAGTCCCCTGATCGAATATAAGAAAGTCCCCTGATCCAGTATAACAAGGGCCCCTCACCGAATATAACAAAGTCTCTAGTTGAGAATATACAAAGTCCACTGATCGTGTATAACAAAGCCACCTCATCGAGTATAACAAAGTCCCATGATCGAGTATAACAAAGAACCTTGATCGAATATAAGAAAGTCTCCTGATCCAGTATAACAAAGGCCCCTGACCGAATATAACAAAGTCCCTAGTTGAGAATATACAAAGTCCCCTGATCGAGTATAACTAAGTCCCCTGATTGAGCATAACAAAGAACCTTAATGCAGTATAACAAAGTCCTAAGATCGAGTATAACAAAGTCCGCTGATCGAGTAAAATAAAGTCCCCTGATCGAGAATAACAAAGGCCCCTGATCGAGTATAACTAAGTCCCCTGATCGAGTATAACTAAGTCCCCTTATCGAGTATAATAAAGCCCCGGATCGAGGATAACAAAGCCCCCTGATCGAGTATAACAAAGTCCCCTGATCGGTTATAAGAAAGTCCCCTGATCCAGTATAACGAAGGCCCCTAATGGAGTATAACAAAGGCCCCTGACCGAATATAACAAAGTCTCTAGCTCAGAATATACAAAGTCCACTGATCGTGTATAACAAAGCCACCTGATCGAGTTTAACAAAGTCCCAAGATCGAGTATAACAAAGTCCCCTGATCGAGTATAACAAAGTCCCCTGATCCAGTATAACGAAGGCCCCTAATGGAGTATAACAAAGGCCCCTGACCGAATATAACAAAGTCCCTAGTTGAGAATATACAAAGTCCCCTGATCGAGTATAACTAAGTCCCCTGATTGAGTATAACAAAGGATCCTAATGCAGTATAACAAAGTCCCAAGATCGAGTATAACAAAGTCCCCTGATCGAGTAAATCAAAGCACCCTCATCGAGTATAACAAAGTCCCCTAATCTAGTGTGACAAAGTCCTCTGATCGAGTATAACAAAGTCCCCTAATCGAGTATAACTAAGTCCCCTGATTGAGTTTAACAAAGGACCCTAAAGGATATTAACAAAGTCCCCTGATCGAGTGTAACAAAGTCCCCTGATCGAGTATAACAAAGTCCCCTTGATCGAGTATAAGAAAGTCCACTGGTCGACTATAACAAAGTCCCCTGAGCGAGTATAACAAAGTCCCCTGATCGAGTATAACAAAGACCCATCGTCGAGTATAAGAAAGTCCCTGGTCGAGTATAACAAAGTCCCTGATCGAGTAAAACAAAGCCCCCTCATCGAGTATAACAAAATCCCCTGATCTAGTGTAACAAAGTTCCCTGATCGAGTATAACAAAGTCCGCTGATCAAGTTTAACAAAGTCCCAAGATCGAGTTTAACAAAGTCCCGTGATCGAGTATAACAAAGCCCCCTAATCGAGTATAACAAAGTCCCCTGATCGAGTATAACTAAGTCCCCTGATTGAGTATAACAAAGGAGCCTAATTCTGTATAACAAAGTCCCAAGATCGAGTATAACAAAGTCTGCTGATCGAGTAAAATAAAGTCCCCTGATCGAGAATATCAAACTCCCCTAATCGAGAATAACAAAGTCCCCTGATCGAGTATAAAAAAGTCCCCAAATCGAGTATAACTAAGGCCTCTGATTGAGTTTAACAAAGGACCCTAATGGAGTATAACAAAGTCCCAAGATCAAGTATAACAAAGTCTTCTGATCGAGTATAACAAAGTACCGTGATCGAGTATAAGAAAGCCCCCAAATCGAGTATAACAAAGTCCCCTGATCTAGTATAACTAAGTCCCCTGATTGAGTATAACAAAGGACCCCAATGGAGTATAACAAAGTCCCAAGATCGAGTATAACAAAATCCTCTGATCGAGTAAAATAAAGTCCCTTGATCGAGCATAACAAAGTCCCCTGATGGGGTATAACAAATTCCCCTGATCGAGTATAACAAAGTCCCCTGATCGAGTATAATAAAGGACCCTAATGGACTATAACAAAGTCTCAAGATCGAGTATAACAAAGTCCCCTGATCGAGTATAATAAAGTCCCCTGATCGAGTATAACAAAGTCCCATGGATCGAGTATAACAAAGTCCCCTGATCGAGTATAACAAAGTCCCCTGATCGAGTATAACAATGTCCCCTGATCGAGTATAACAAAGTCCGCTGATCAACTATAACAAAGTCCCCTGAGCGAGTATAACAAAGTCCCCTGATCGAGTATAACAAAGCCTCCTCGTCGAGTATAAGAAAGTTCCTGGTCGAGTATAACAAAGTCCCTGATCGAGTACAACAAAGCCCCATGATCGAGTATAACCTATTCCCCAACTCGAGTATAACAAAGGCCCTTGGTCGGAAATAACAAAGTCCCTCATCGAGTAAAACAAAGTCCCCTGATCGAGTATAACAAAGTCCCAAGATCGAGTAAATCAAAGCCCCCTAATCGAGTATAACAAAGTCCGCTGATCGAGTTTAACAAAGTCAAAAGATCGAGTTTAACAAAGTCCCAAGATCGAGTATAACAAAGTCCCCTCATCAAGAATAACAAAGTCCCCTGATCGAGTATAGCAAAGGCCCCTGGTCGAGTATAACAAAGTCCCCTGATCGAGTATAACAAAGTCCCCTGATCGAGTATAACAATGTCCCCTGATCGAATAAAACAAACACCCCTGATCGAGTATAACAAAGTCCCCTGATCGAGTATAACAAAGCCCCCTCATCGAGTATAAAAAAGTCGCCTAATAGAGTATAACTAAGTCCCATGATTGAGTATAACAAAGGACCCTAATGGAGTATAACAAAGTCCCAAGATCGAGTAAAACAAAGTCCTCTGATATATTAAAACAAAGTCCCCTCATCGAGTATAACAAAGTCCCCTAATGGAGTATAACAAAGTCTCAAGATCGTGTATAACAAAGTCCCATGATCGAGCATGAAAAAGTCCCCTGATCGAGTATAACAAAGTCCCCTGATCGAGTATAACAAAGTCCCTTCATCGAAAGTAAAACAAAGCCCCCTATCGAGTATAACAAAGTCCCCTGATCGAGTATAACAAAGTAACCCCTGTTCGAGTATACAAGTCCCCTTTGGAGTATAACAAAGTCCCCTGATCGAGTATAACAAAGTCCCCTGATCGAGATATAATCAGAATAACAAAGCCCCCTCATCGAGCATAACAAAGTCCCCTGATCGATTTTAACAAAGTCCCCTGATCCAATATAACAAAGGCCCCTAATGGAACATAACAAAGGCCCCTGATCGAGTTTAACAAAGTCCCAAGATCGAGTAAAACAAAGTCCCCTCATCCAGTATAACAAAGGCCCTTTATCGAGTATAACAAAGTCCCCTGGTCGAGTATAACAAAGTCCCCTGATCAAGTATAACAAAGGACCCTATTGGAGTATAACAAAGTCCCAAGATCGAGTATAACAAAGTCTTCCGATCGAGTATTACTAAGTCCCCTGATGGAGTATAATAAAGGCCCCTGATCGAGAATAACAAAGTCCCCTCATCGAGCATAACAAAGCCCCTGATCGAGTATAAGAAAGGCCCCTGAACGAATATAACAAAGTCCCTAGTTGAGTATATACAAAGTCTCTTGATCAAGTATAACAAAACCCCGTGATCGAGTATAACATAGTCCCCTGATCGATTATAACAAAGTCCCATGATCCAGTATAACAAAGGCCCCTAATGGAGTATAAGAAAGGCCCCTGATCCATTTTAACAAAGTCCCAAGATCGAGTGTAACATAGTCCCCTCATCGAGTATAACAAAGTCCCCTGCTCGAGTATAACAAAGTCCCCTTACCGAGTAAAATAAAGCCCCGGATCGAGTATAACAAAGTCCCCTGATCGAGTATAACAAAGTCCCCTGATCGAATATAAGAAAGTCCCCTGATCCAGTATAACAAAGGCCCCTGACCGAATATAACAAAGTCTCTAGTTGAGAATATACAAAGTCCACTGATCGTGTATAACAAAGCCACCTGATCGAGTATAAGAAAGTCCCCTGATCGAGTATAACAAAGTCCCCTGATCGAATATGAGAAAGTCCCCTGATCCAGTATAACAAAGGCCCCTGACCGAATATAACAAATTCCCTAGTTTAGAATATACAAAGACCCCTGATCGCGTATAACTAAGTCCCCTGATTGAGTATAACAAAGGACCCTAATGCAGTATAACAAAGTCCCAAGATCGAGTATAACAAAGTCCGCTGATCGAGTAAAAGAAAGTTCCCTGATCGAGAATAACAAAGTCCCCTAATCGAGTATAACAAAGTCCCCTTATCGATTACAACAAAGTCCCCTGATCCAGTATAACATAGTCCCCTCATCGAGTATAACGAAGTACCCTGATCGAGTATAACAAAGTCCCCTGATTGAGTATAACAAAGGACCCTAATGGAGTATAACAAATTCCCAAGATCGAGTATAACAAAGTCTTCTGATCGAGTATAACAAAGTCCCAAGATCGAGTATAACAAAGTCCCCTAATCGAGTATAACAAAGTCCCCTGATCGAGTATAACAAAGTCCCCTGATCGAGTAAAACAAAGCCCCTCATCGAGTATAACAAAGTCCCCTGATCTAGTGTAACAAAGTCCTCTGATCGAGTATAACAAAGTCCCCTAATCGAGTATAACTAAGTCCCCTGATTGAGTTTAACAAAGGACCCTAAAGGAGTATAACAAAGTCCCCTGATCGAGTATAACAAAGTCCCCTGATCGAGTATAACAAAGTCCCCTCGTCGAGTATAAGAAAGTCCCTGGTCGAGTATAACAAAGCCCCCTCATCGAGTATAACAAAGTCCCCTGATCTAGTGTAACAAAGTCCCCTGATCGAGTATAACAAAGTCCCAAGATCGAGTAAATCAAAGCCCCCTGATCGAGTATAACAAAGTCCGCTGATGAAGTTTAACAAAGTCCCCAAGATCGAGTTTAACAAAGTCCTGTGATCGAGTATAACAAAGCCCCCTAATCGAGTATAACAAAGTCCCCTGATCGAGTATAACTAAGTCCCCTGATTGAGTATAACAAAGGAGCCTAATTCTGTATAACAAAGTCCCAAGATCGAGTATAACAAAGTCCGCTGATCGAGTAAAATAAAGTCCCCTGATCGAGAATATCAAACTCCCTTAATCGAGAATAACAAAGTCCCCTGATCGAGTATAAAAAAGTCCCCAAATCGAGTATAACTAAGTCCTCTGATTGAGGTTAACAAAGGACCCTAATGGAGTATAACAAAGTCCCAAGATCAAGTATAACAAAGTCTTCTGATCGAGTATAACAAAGTACCGTGATCGAGTATAAAAAAGCCCCCAAATCGAGTATAACAAAGTCCCCTGATCGAGTATAACTAAGTCCCCTGATGTAGTATAACAAAGGACCCTAATGGAGTATAACAAAGTCCCAAGATCGAGTATAACAAAATCCTCTGATCGAGTAAAATAAAGTCCCTTGATCGAGTATAACAAAGTCCCCTGATCGGGTATAACAAAGTCCCCTGATCGAGTATTACAAATTCCCCTGATCGAGTATAATAAAGGACCCTAATGGACTATAACAAAGTCTCAAGATCGAGTATAACAAAGTCCCCTGATCGAATGTAATAAAGTCCCCTGATCGAGTATAACAATGTCCCCTGATCGAGTAAAACAAAGCCCCCTCATCGAGTATAACAAAGTCCCCTGATCTAGTGTAACAAAGTCGTCTGATCGAGTATAACAAAGTCTCCTAATCGAGTATAACAAAGCCGCCTCGACGTGTATAACAAAGTCCCCTGATCGAGTTTAACAAAGTCCCATGGATCGAGTATAACAAAGTCCCCTGATCGAGTATAACAAAGTCCCCTGATCGAGTATAACAATGTCCCCTGATCGAGTATAACAAAGTCCGCTGATCGACTATAACAAAGTCCCCTGACCGAGTATAACAAAGTCCCCTGATCGAGTATAAGAAAGCCCCCTCGTCGAGTATAAGAAAGTTCCTGGTCGAGTATAACAAAGTCCCTGATCGAGTACAACAAAGCCCCATGATCGAGTATAACCTATTCCCCGACTCGAGTATAACAAAGGCCCATGGTCGAAAATAACAAAGTCACTCATCGAGTAAAACAAAGTCCCCTGATCGAGTATAACAAAGTCCCAAGATCGAGTAAATCAAAGCCCCCTGATCGAGTATAACAAAGTCCGCTGTTCGAGTTTAACAAAGTCAAAAGATCGAGTTTAACAAAGTCCCAAGATTGAGTATAACAAAGTCCCCTCATCAAGAATAACAAAGTCCCCTGATCGAGTATAGGAAAGGCCCCTGGTCGAGTATAACAAAGTCCCCTGATCGAGTATAAGAAAGTCCCCTGATCGAGTATAACAATGTCCCCTGATCGAATAAAACAAACACCCCTGATCGAGTATAAATAAGTCCCCTAATCGAGTATAACTAAGTCCCATGATTGAGTATAACAAAGGACCCTAATGGAGTATAACAAAGTCCCAAGATCGAGTAAAACAAAGTCCTCTGATATATTAAAACAAAGTCCCCTAATGGAGTACAACAAAGTCTCAAGATCAAGTATAACAAAGTCCCCTGATCGTGTATGACAAAGTCCCCTGATCGAGTATAACAAAGTGCCCTGATCGAGTATAACAAAGTCCCTTGATCGAGTAAAACAAAGCCCCCTCATCGAGTATAACAAAGTCCCCTGATCGAGAATAACAAAGTCCCCTGTTCGAGTGTAACAAAGTCCTCTGATCGAGTATAACAACGCCACCTCGTTGAGTATAACAAAGTCCCCTGATCGAGTATAACAAAGTCCCCTAATCGATTATAATAAAGTCCCCTGAATGAGTATAATAAAGTCCCCTGATCGAGTATAACAAAGTCCCCTGATCGAGTATAACAAAGTCCCCTAATCGAGAATAACAAAGCCCCTGATCGAGCATAACAAAGTCCCCTGATCGATTATAACAAAGTCCCCTGATCCAATATAACAAAGGCCCCTAATGGAGTATAACAAAGGCCCTTTATCAAGTTTAACAAAGTCCCAAGATCGAGTAAAACAAAGTCCCCTCATCCAGTATAACAAAGGCCCTTTATCGAGTATAACAAAGTCCCCTGGTCGAGTATAACAAAGTCTCCTGATCAAGTATAACAAAGTCCCCTGATCGAGTATAACAAAGTCCCCTGATCGAATATAAAAGTCCCTTGATCCAGTATAACAAAGGCCCCTGACCGAATATAACAAAGTCTCTAGTTGAGAATATACAAAGTCCACTGATCGTGTATAACAAAGCCACCTGATCGAGTATAACAAATTCCCCTGATCGAGTATCACAAAGTCCCCTGTCGAATATAAGAAAGTCCCCTGATCCAGTATAACAAAGGCCCCTGACCGAATATAACGAAGTCCCTAGTTGAGAATATACAAAGTCCCCTGATCGAGTATAACTAAGTCCCTTGATTGAGTATAACAAAGGACCCTAATGCAGTATAACAAAGTCCCAAGATCGAGTATAACAACCTCCGCTGATCGAGTAAAATAAAGTCCCCTCATCGAGAATAACAAAGTCCCCTCATCGAGTATAACAAAGTCCCCTGATCGAGTATAACTAAGTCCCTTGATCGAGTATAATAAAGGACCCTAATGGACTATAACAACGTCTCAAGATCGAGTATAACAAAGTCCCCTGATCGAGTATAACAAAGTCCTCTGATCGAGTTTTAACAAAGGACCCTAATGGAGTATAAACAAAACCCTGATCGAGTATAACAAAGTCCCCTGATCGAGTATAACAAAGTCCCCTGATCGAATATATCAAAGTCCCCTGATCGAGTAAAACAAAGTCCGCTGATCGACTATAACAAAGTCCCCTGAGCGAGTATAACAAAGTCCCCTGATCGAGTATAACAAAGACTCCTCGTCGAGTATAAGAAAGTCCCTGGTCGAGTATAACAACGTCCCTGATCGAGTATAACAAAGCCCCATGATCGAGTATAACCTATTCCCCGACCCGAGTATAACAAAGGCCCTTGGTCGAAAATAACAAAGTCCCTGATCGAGTAAAACAAAGTCCCCTGATCGAGTATAACAAAGTCCCAAGATCGAGTAAATCAAAGCCCCTGATCGAGTATAACAAAGTCCCAAGATCGAGTTTAACAAAGTCCCAAGATCGAGTTTAACAAAGTCCCAAGATCGAGTATAACAAAGTCCCCTCATCTAGAATATCAAAGTCCCTTGATCGAGTATAACAAAGGCCCCTGGTCGAGTATAACAAAGTCCCCTGATCGAGTATAACAAAGTCCCCTGATCGAGTATAACAAAGTCCCCTGATCGAGTAAAACAAACACCCTGATCGAAAAGAATAAAGTCCCCTGGATCGAGAGCAACAAAGCCCCCTATCGAGTATAAAAAGTCCCTAATCGAGTATAATTAAGTCCCAGCGATTGAGCATAACAAAGGACCCTACGAGAGAACTAAAGTCCCAAGATCGAGTATAACAAAGTCCTCTGATCGATTAAAACAAAGTCCCCTCATCGAGTATAACAAATTCCCCTGATCGAGTATAACAAAGTCCCCTGACCGAGTATAACTATGTCCCCTGATCGAGTATAATATAGGACCCGAATGGAGTATAACAAAGTCTCAAGATCGAGTATAACAAAGTCCTCTGATCGAGTATAACAAAGTCCCCTGATCGAGTATAACAAAGTCCCCTGATCGAGTATAACAAAGTCCCAAGATCGAGTAAATCAAACCCCCTGATCGAGTATAACAAACTCCGCTGATCGAGTTTAACAAAGTCAAAAGATCGAGTTTAACAAAGTCCCAAGATCGAGTATAGCAAAGGCCCCTGGTCGAGTATAACAAAGTCCCCTGATCGAGTATAACAAAGTCCCCTGATCGAGTATAAAAAAGTCCCCTAATCGAGTATAACTAAGTCACATGATTGAGTACAATGTCCCTGACTGAATAAAACAAACACCCTGATCGAGTAAGGTTAAAGTCCCCTGATCGAGTATAACAAAGCCCCCCTATCAAGAATAACAAAGTCCCCTGATCGAGTATAGCAAAGGCCCTGGTCGAGTAAGGAATAGAAAGTTCCTCATCAAGAAGGAAGCAACATCCCCCGATCAAGTATAACAAAGTCCCCCATCGTAGCAATAAAGTCCCAAGACTTGAGCAAAACAAAGTCCCTGATATGTTGAAAGTCCCCTAATGGAGTATAACAAAGTCTCAAGATCGAGTATAACAAAGTCCCCTGATCGAGTATGACAAAGTCCCCTGATCGAGTATAACAAAGTCCCTTGATCGAGTATAACAAAGTCCCTTGATCGAGTAAAACAAAGCAACCTCATCGAGAATAACAAAGTCCCCTGATCGAGTATAACAAAGTCCCCTGTTCGAGTGTAACAAAGTCCTCTGATCGAGTATAACAAAGCCACCTCGTTGAGTATAACAAAGTCCCCTGATCGAGTATAACAAAGTCCCCCAATCGATTATAATAAAGTCCCCTAATTGAGTATAATAAAGTCCCCTGATCGAGTATAACAAAGCCCCCTGATCGAGCATAACAAAGTCCCCTGATCGATTTTAACAAAGTCCCCTGATCCAATATAACAAAGGCCCCTAATGGAGTATAAGAAAGGCCCCTGATCCATTTTAACAAAGTCCCAAGATCAAGTGTAACATACTCCCCTCATCGAGTATAACAAAGTCTCTTGATCGAGTATAACAAAACCCTGTGATCGAGTATAACAAAGTCCCCTGATTGATTACAACAAAGTCCCCTGATCCAGTATAACAAAGGCCCCTAATGGAGTATAAGAAAGGCCCCTGATCCATTTTAACAAAGTCCCAAGATCGAGTAAAACAAAGTCCCCTCATCCAGTATAACAAAGTCTCTTGATCGAGTATAACAAAACCCTGTGATCGATTACAACAAAGTCCCCTGATCCAGTATAACAAAGGCCCCTAATGGAGTATAAGAAAGGCCCCTGATCCATTTTAACAAAGTCCCAAGATCGAGTGTAACATACTCCCCTCATCGAGTATAACAAAGTCCCCTGATCGAGTATAGCAAAGGCCCCTGGTCGAATATAACAAAGTCCCCTGATCGAGTATAACAAACTCCACTGATCGAGTAAAAGAATGTCCCCTGATCGAATAAAACAAACACCCCTGATCGAGTATAACAAAGTCCCCTGATCGAGTATAACAAAGCCCCCTCATCGAGTATAAAAAAGTCCCCTAATCGAATATAACTAAGTCCCATGATTGAGTATAACAAAGGACCCTAATGGAGTATAACAAAGTCCCAAGATCGAGTAAAACAAAGTCCTATGATATATTAAAACAAAGTCCCCTAATGGAGTATAACAAAGTCTCAAGATCGAGTATAACAAAGTCCCCTGATCGAGTATGACAAAGTCCCCTGATCGAGTATAACAAAGTCCCCTGATCGAGTATAACAAAGTCCCTTGAACGAGTAAAACAAAGCCCCCTCATCGAGTATAACAAAGTCCCCTGATCGATTATAACAAAGTCCCCTGTTCGAGTGTAACAAAGTCCTCTGATCGAGTATAACAACGCCACCTCGTGGAGTATAACAAAGTCCCCTGATCGAGTATAACAAAGTCCCCTAATCGATTATAATAAAGTCCCCTGATTGAGTATAATAAAGTCCCCTGATCGAGTATAACAAAGTTCCCTGATCGAGTATAACAAAGTCCCCTGATCGAGAATAACAAAGCCCCCTGATCGAGCATAACAAAGTCCCCTGATCGATTATAACAAAGTCCCCTAATCCAATATAACAAAGGCCCCTAATGGAGTATAACAAAGGCCCCTAATCGAGTTTAACAAAGTCCCAAGATCGAGTAAAACAAAGAGCCCTCATCCAGTATAACAAAGGCCCTTTATCGAGTATAACAAAGTCCCCTGGTCGAGTATAACAAAGTCCCCTGATCAAGTATAACAAAGGACCCTATTGGAGTATAACAAAGTCCCAAGATCGAGTATAACAAAGTCTTCCGATCGAGTATAACTAAGTCCCCTGATGGAGTATAACAAAGTCCCCTGATCGAGAATAATAAAGTCCCCTCATCGAGCATAACAAAGCCCCTAATCGAGTATAAGAAAGGCCCCTGAACGAATATAACAAAGTCCCTAGTTGAGTATATACAAAGTCTCTTGATCGAGTATAACAAAGTCCACTGATCGATTACAACAAAGTCCCCTGATCCAGTATAACAAAGGCCCCTAATGGAGTATAAGAAAGGCCCCTGATCCATTATAACAAAGTCCCAAGATCGAGTGTAACATAGTCCCCTCATCGAGTATAACAAAGTCCCCTGATCGAGTATAACAAAGTCCCCTTACCGAGTATAATAAAGCCCCGGATCGAGTATAACAAAGTCCCCTGATCGAGTATAACAAAGTCCCCTGATCGAATATAAGAAAGTCCCCTGATCCAGTATAACAAAGGCCCCTGACCGAATATAACAAAGTCTCTAGTTGAGAATATACAAAGTCCACTGATCGTGTATAACAAAGCCACCTGATCGAGTATAACAAAGTCCCCTAATCGAGTATCACAAAGTCCCCTGATCGAATATAAGAAAGTCCCCTGATCCAGTATAACAAAGGCCCCTGACCGAATATAACAAAGTCCCTAGTTGAGAATATGCAAAGTCCCCTGATCGAGTATAACTAAGTCCCTTGATTGAGTATAACAAAGGACCCTAATGCAGTATAACAATGTCCCAAGATCGAGTATAACAAAGTCCGCTGATCGAGTAAAATAAAGTCCCCTGATCGAGAATAACAAAGTCCCCTGATCGAGTATAACAAAGTCCCCTGATCGAGTATAACTAATTCCCTTGATCGAGTATGATAAAGGACCCTAATGGACTATAACAACGTCTCAAGATCGAGTATAACAAAGTCCCCTGATCGAGTATAACAAAGTCCTCTGATCGAGTATAACAAAGTCCCCTAATCGAGTATAACTAAGTCCCCTGATTGAGTTTAACAAAGGACCCTAATGGAGTATAACAAAGTCCCAAGATCGAGTAAAACAAAGTCCTCTGATATATTAAAACAAAGTCCCCTAATGGAGTATAACAAAGTCTCAAGATCGAGTATAACAAAGTCCCCTGATCGAGTATGACAAAGTCCCCTGATCGAGTATAACAAAGTCCCCTGATCGAGTATAACAAAGTCCCTTCATCGAGTAAAACAAAGCCCCCTCATCGAGTATAACAAAGTCCCCTGATCGAGTATAACAAAGTCCCCTGTTCGAGTGTAACAAAGTCCTCTTATCGAGTATAACAAAGCCACCTCGTTGAGTATAACAAAGTCCCCTGATCGAGTATAACAAAGTCCCCTAATCGATTATAATAAAGTCCCCTAATTGAGTATAATAAAGTCCCCTGATCGAGTATAACAAAGCACCCTGATCGAGCATAACAAAGTCCCCTGATCGATTATAACAAAGTCCCCTGATCCAATATAACAAAGGCCCCTAATGGAGTATAACAAAGGCCCCTGATCGAGTTTAACAAAGTCCCAAGATCGAGTAAAACAAAGTCCCCTCATCCAGTATAACAAAGGCCCTTTATCGAGTATAACAAAGTCCCCTGGTCGAGTATAACAAAGTCCCCTGATCAAGTATAACAAAGGACCCTATTGGAGTATAACAAAGTCCCAAGATCGAGTATAACAAAGGCTTCCGATCGAGTATAACTAAGTCCCCTGATGGAGTATAACAAAGTCCCCTGATCGAGAATAACAAAGTCCCCTCATCGAGCATAACAAAGCCCCTGATCGAGTATAAGAAAGGCCCCTGAACGAATATAACAAAGTCCCTAGTTGAGTATATACAAAGTCTCTTGATCGAGTATAACAATACCCCGTGATCGAGTATAACAAAGTCCCCTGATCGATTACAACAAAGTCCCTAGACCCAGTATAACAAAGGCCCCTAATGGAGTATAAGAAAGGCCCCTGATCCATTTTAACAAAGTCCCAAGATCGAGTGTAACATAGTCCCCTCATCGAGTATAACAAAGTCCCCTGATCGAGTATAACAAAGTCCCCTGTTGGAGTATAACTAAGTCCCTTGATCGAGTATAATAAAGGACCCTAATGGACTATAACAACGTCTCAAGATCGAGTATAACAAAGTCCCCTGATCGAGTATAACAAAGTCCCCTGATCGAGTAAAACAAAGTCCCCGGGTCGAGTAAAACAAAGCCCCCTCATCGAGTATAACAAAGTCCCCTGATCTAGTGTAACAAAGTCCTCTGATTGAGTATAACAAAGTCCCCTAATCGAGTATAACTAAGTCCCCTGATTAAGTTTAACAAAGGACCCTAATGGAGTATAACAAAGTCCCTTTGATCGAGTATAACAAAGTCCCTTGATCGAATATAACAAAGTCCCCTGATCGAATATATCAAAGTCCCCTGATCGAGTAAAACAAAGTCCGCTGATCGACTATAACAAAGTCCCCTGAGCGAGTATAACAAAGTCCCCTGATCGAGTATAACAAAGACCCCTCGTCGAGTATAAGAAAGTCCCTGGTCGAGTATAACAAAGTCCCTGATCGAGTATAACAAAGCCCCATGATCGAGTATAACCTATTCCCCGACTCGAGTATAACAAAGGCCCTTGGTCGAAAATAACAAAGTCCCTGATCGAGTAAAACAAAGTCCCCTGATCGAGTTTAACAAAGTCCCAAGATCGAGTAAATCAAAGCCCCCTGATCGAGTATAACAAAGTCCGCTGATCGAGGTTAACAAAGTCCCAAGATCGAGTTTAACAAAGTCCCAAGATCGAGTATAACAAAGTCCCCTCATCTAGAATATCAAAGTCCCTTCATCGAGTATAAGAAAGGCCCCTGGTCGAGTATAACAAAGTCCCCTGATCGAGTATAACAAAACCCCCTCATCGAGTATAAAAAAGTCCCCTAATCGAGTATATGTAACAAAGTCTCAAGATCGAGAGTATAACAAAGTCCCTGATCGAGTATAACAAAGTCCCTAATCAGGTACTTGAGTCCCTGATGGAGTATAACAACGTCCCCGATCGAAGGTAAAACTAAAGCCCCTCATCAGGTATAGCGAAAATTCCTCATCGAGTATAACAAGTCCCTGTTCGAGTGCCAACAAAAGTCCTCCCCCATTCAGGTATAAAAGCCACCTCGTCGAGTAAAACAAAGTCCCCTGATCGAGTATAACAAAGTCCCCTAATCGATTATAATAAAGTCCGCTGATTGAGTATAATAAAGTACCCTGATCGAGTATAACAAAGTCCCCTGATCGAGTATAACAAAGTCCCTTGATCGTGAAAAACAAAGCCCCTTGATCGAGTATAACAAAGTCCCCTAATCGAGTATAACAAAGCCCCCTGATCGAGTATAACAAAGGCCCCTAATGGAGTATAACAAAGGCCCCTGATCCAGTTTAACAAAGTCCCAAGATCGAGTATAACATAGTCCCCTCATCGAGTATAACAAAGTCCCCTGATCGAGTATAACAAAGTCCCCTTACTGAGTATAATAAAGCCCCGGATCGAGTATAACAAAGTCCCCTGATCTAGTATAACAAAGTCCCCTGATCGAGCATAACAAAGTCCCCTGGTCGAGTATAACAAAGTCCCCTTATCGAGTATAATAATGCCCCGGATCGAGTATAACAAAGTCACCTGATCGAGTATAATAAAGGACCCTAATGGACTATAACAACGTCTCAACATCGAGTATAACAAAGTCCCCTAATCGAGTATAACAAAGTCCCCAGATCGAGTATAACTAAGTCCCTGATCGAGTTAAACAAACCCCCCTCATCGAGTATAGCAAAGTCCCCTGATCTAGTGTAACAAAGTCACCAGATCGAGTCTAACAAAGTCCACTAATCGAGTATAACTAAGTCCCCTCATTGACTTTAACAAAGGACCCTAATGGAGTATAACAAATTCCCAAGATCGAGTATAACAAAGTCTTCTGATCGAGTATAACAAAGTCCCCTGATTGAGAATAACAAAGGACCCTAATGGAGTATAACAAAGTCCCAAGATCGAGTATGACAAAGTCCTCTGATCGATGAAATAAAGTCCCCTGATTGAGTATAACAAAGTCCCCCTCATCGAGTATTACAAAGTCCCCTGATCGAGTATAACAAAGTTCCCTGATCGAGTATAACTAAGTCCTCTGATCGAGTATAACAAAGTCCCCTAATCGAGTATAACTAAGTCCCCTGATTGAGTTTAACAAAGGACCCTAATGGAGTATAACAAAGTCCCCTGATCGAGTATAACAAAGTCCCCTGATCGAGTATAACAAAGTCCCCTGATCCAGTATAACAAAGTCCCCAGATCGAGTATAACAAAGTCCGCTGATCGACTATAAAAAAGTCCCCTGAGCGAGTATAACAAAGTCCCCTGATCGAGTAAAACAAAGCCCCCTCATCGAGTATAACCTATTCCCCGAATCGAGTATAACAAAGGCCCTTGGTCGAAAATAACAAAGTCCCTCATCCAGTAAAACAAAGTCCCCTGATCGAGTATAACAAAGTCCCAAGATCGAGTAAATCAAAGCCCCCTGATCGAGTATAACAAAGTCCGCTGATCGAGTATAACAAAGGCCCCTGAACGAATATCACAAAGTCCCTAGTTGAGTATATACAAAGTCTCTTGATCGAGTGTAACAAAGCCCCCTGATCGAGTATAACAAAGTCCCCTGATCGACTATAACAAAGTCCCCTGAGCGAGTATAACAAAGTCCCCTGATCGAGTATAACAAAGCCCCCTCGTCGAGTATAAAAAAGTTCCTGGTCGAGTATAACAAAGTCCCTGATCGAGTACAACAAATCCCCATGATCGAGTATAACATATTCCCCGAATCGAGTATAACAAAGGCCCTTGGTCGAAAATAACAAACTCCCTCATCGAGTAAAACAAGGTCCCCTGATCGAGTATAACAAAGTCCCAAGATCGAGTAAATCAAAGCCCCCTGATCGAGTATAAGAAAGTCCGCTGATCGAGTTTAACAAAGTCAAAAGATCGAGTTTAACAAAGTCCCAAGATCGAGTATAACAAAGTCCCCTCATCAAGAATAAC
The DNA here is from genome assembly GCF_018991925.1 of Homarus americanus. Taxonomy (NCBI): domain Eukaryota; kingdom Metazoa; phylum Arthropoda; class Malacostraca; order Decapoda; family Nephropidae; genus Homarus; species Homarus americanus. The sequence continues at coordinate 18,407 of NW_024723447.1, forward strand.
AAATTCCCCTGATCGAGTATAGCAAAGGCCCCTGGTCGAGTATAACAAAGTCCCCTGATCGAGTATAACAAAGTCCCCTGATCGAGTATAATAATGTCCCCTGATCGAATAAAACAAACACCCCTGATCGAGTATAACAAAGTCCCCTGATCGAGTATAACAAAGCCCCCTCATCGAGTATAAAAAAGTCCCCTAATCGAGTATAACTAAGTCCCATGATTGAGTATAACAAAGGACCCTAATGGAGTATAACAAGGTCCCAAGATCGAGTAAAACAAAGTCCTCTGATATATTAAAACAAAGTCCCCTCATCGAGTATAACAAAGTCCCCTAATGGAGGCGAAGATCGAGAGAGCACAAAGTCCCCTGATCGAGTATAACAAAGTCCCTTCATCGAGTAAAACAATGCCCCCCATAGAGTATAACAAAGTCCCCTGATCGAGTATAACAAAGTCCCCTGTTCGAGTGTAACAAAGTCCTCTGATCGAGTATAACAAAGCCACCTCGTTGAGTATAACAAAGTCCCCTGATCGAGTATAACAAAGTCCCCTAATCGATTATAATAAAGTCCCCTGATTGAGTATAATAAAGTCCCCTGATCGAGAATAACAAAGCCCCCTCATCGAGCATAACAAAGTCCTCACATCGAGAATAACAGCCCTTAAGATCAGCATAACAAGTCCTCGATCAATTATAACAAAGTCCCTTGATCTAATATAACAGTATAACAAAGGATCGAACAAAGTCCTAAGATCGAGTAAAGTTCATCTAAAGTATAACAAAGGCCCTTTATCGAGTATAACAAAGTCCCCTGGTCGAGTATAACAAAGTCCCCTGATCAAGTATAACAAAGGACCCTATTGGAGTATAACAAAGTCCCAAGATCGAGTATAACAAAGTCTTCCGATCGAGTATAACTAAGTCCCCTGATGGAGTATAACAAAGTCCCCTGATCGAGAATAACAAAGTCCCTTCATCGAGCATAACAAAGCCCCTGATCGAGTATAAGAAAGGCCCCTGAACGAATATAACAAGGTCCCTAGTTGAATATATACAAAGTCTCTTGATCGAGTATAACAAAACCCCGTGATCGAGTATAACAAAGTCCCCTGACCGATTACAACAAAGTCCCCTAATCCAGTATAACAAAGGCCCCTAATGGAGTATAAGAAAGGCCCCTAATCCATTTTAACAAAGTCCCAAGATCGAGTGTAACATAGTCCCCTCATCGA
>NW_024723448.1:0-12017 GCF_018991925.1 Homarus americanus
ACACACACACACACACACACACACACACAGACAGACACACACACACACACACACACACACACACACCACATAAGTTACATCATACTTCCCTTCGTCACATACAGCTAAACCTCCATATAACGGAGATAATTGGAGCTGGGGTGACGCATATCAAGTGAGTATTAGAGACATTTATTGAGAGAGAGAGAGAGAGAGAGAGTGTGTTCACCTCGGGCAGGGAATGTTGTGGGAAAGAGTTGGAAGTGGGTTGACCAGATGAGAGGGAGAGAGAGAGAGTGTTCACCTCGGGCAGGGAATGTTGTGGGAAAGAGTAGGAAGTGGGTTGACCAGATGAGAGGGAGAGAGAAGAGTGATTAGGCTGGGAAGGAGGAAACAGTAGGGAAGGTAAAAGGTATTAAAAATAAAATAGAATAAGAATACGAAGAAGAAGAATAAGAAGAACAAGAATAAGAAGAACAAGAATACGAAGAATAAGAATAAGAATACGAAGAATAAGAATAAGAAGAATAAGAATAAGAATAAGAATACGAATAATAAGAATAAGAAGAATAAAAATAAGAAGAATAAGAATATGAAGAATAAGAATAAGAAGAATCAGAATATGAAGAATAAGAATACGAAGAATAGGAATAAGAAGAATAAGAATAAGAATAAGAATACGAAGAAGAAGAATAAGAAGAATAAGAATAAGAAGAATAAGAATAAGAATAAGAAGAATAAGAATGAGAATAAGAATACGAAGAAGAAGAATAAGAAGAATAAGAAGAATAAGAATATGAAGAATAAGAATACGAAGAATAAGAATAAAAATACAAAGAATAAGAATAAGAATACGAAGAATAAGAATAAGAAGAATAAAAATAAGAAGAATAAGAATATGAAGAATAAGAATAAGAAGAATAAGAATATGAAGAATAAGAATACGAAGAATAAGAATAAGATGAATAAGAATAAGAATATGAATAAGAATACGAAGAAGAATAAGAATACGAAGAATAAGAATAAGAAGAATAAGAATAAGAAGAATAAGAATAAGAAGAATAAGAATAAGAAGAATAAGAATACGAAGAATAAGAATAAGAATACGAAGAATAAGAATAAAAATACGAAGAATAAGAATAAAAATACAAAGAATTAGAATAAGAATACGAAAAATAAGAATAAGAATACGATGAATAAGAATAAGAATACGAAGAATAAGAATAAAAATACAAAGAATTAGAATAAGAATACGAAGAATAAGAATAAGAATTCGAAGAATAAGAATATGAAGAACAAGAATAAGAATAAGAAGAATAAGAATAAGAATAAGAAGAATAAGAATAAGAAGAATAAGAATAAGAAGAATAAGAAGAATACGAAGAATAAGAATAAGAATACGAAGAATAAGAATAAAAATACAAAGAATTAGAATAAGAATACGAAGAATAAGAATAAGAATACGATGAATAAGAATAAGAATACGAAGAATAAGAATAAGAATACGAAGAATAAGAATAAAAATACAAAGAATTAGAATAAGAATACGAAGAATAAGAATAAGAATACGAAGTATAAGAATAAGAAGAATAAGAATAAGAATAAGAAGAATAAGAAGAATAAGAATAAGAAGAATAAGAATACGAAGAATAAGAATAAGAATACGAAGAATAAGAATAAAAATACGAAGAATAAGAATAAAAATACAAAGAATTAGAATAAGAATACGAAGAATAAGAATAAGAAGAATAAGAATAAGAATAAGAAGAATAAGAATAAGAATAAGAAGAATAAGAATAAGAAGAATAAGCATACGAAGAATAAGAATAAGAATACGAAGAATAAGAATAAAAATACGAAGAATAAGAATAAAAATACAAAGAATTAGAATAAGAATACGAAGAATAAGAATAAAAATACGAAGAATAAGAATAAGAAGAATAAGAATAAGAAGAATAAGAATAAGAATAAGAAGAATAAGAATAAGAATAAGAAGAATAAGAAGAATAAGAATAAGAAGAATAAGCATACGAAGAATAAGAATAAGAATACGAAGAATAAGAATAAAAATACGAAGAATAAGAATAAAAATACAAAGAATTAGAATAAGAATACGAAGAATAAGAATAAGAATACGAAGAATAAGAATAAGAATACGAAGAATAAGAATAAGAATACGAAGAACAAGAATAAGAATCCTAACCTAGAAGAAGAAAGAAGAAAAAAGGTAAGACAGAGTGAAGGGAGAAAAAAGATGTGATAAAGTAGGTGGCAGGAATAGGTAAAGGAACTAATACACAGGTAATTAGTGTGGTAAGAGAGACAGGTAAGATTAAGTCTAGAAAAATAAACACACATACTAACACAGTAACTCTGTTTAATCCTTATGGGTGAAGAAAAATTCCGTATCTCAAAATATTTCCAGTTTACAGCTTCTAACTTTACGGGGGAACTATGGCAACAGGTGTATACCCAAGTCTCATTTCGTTTCTTATTACTCAGAACAAACAGTGGGAACTCTAATTAACGGACTATATGGAGAGGAAAATCCGTTATATCAAGAATCCGCTAAATGCAACACCTGCAGCTAAGGTACTTTATTTATATGAAAGTCCGTAATATCGGATTAGATAGAGAAATCCGTTATATGGAGATTTCACTGTACGCAGTTCATATATACCCAAATATCATCGTATTTTCTCCATACACAAAATAAAATTAAATATTTCTTCTAACAACAAACTTCATTATAGCGAGACGTAAACGAGAAGGCAATAGTTGAGGAGAGACGTGCGAGTGAATGAATGTATCCCCGGCATGAGTAACAGTGACCCAGGGAAGATTTAATTTGGTTGAGTAATTACTAAAGTATACAATAGGGTGTGTCAATTTAGGGGGTGAACTGGCTAAATTGAAAATCGAGTAATTTGGTAGCAATTTATTGTAGTCTTTAAGCATGCAAAACAATATTCTGGCATAAATTTTTTTTTATAATAAGTCCTACCTACATCAAATGGATTTTTAAATGTACATATTTGTGAATTTATAACATAACCAGCGTTTGCACACATGTTACTGTTTCAAGTTTCAATTTATTATATTTTATTATCCGTAGTCTATTTGAAAGTAACCAATGCCTTCATACTCTCTTTGCTTTGGTTTCTTGTCATCAGTAGTCTGCTTGCTATTTGTGCTTTGATGTAACCTTCTCGCCTCTCGTGGCTGTAAACATGGCCCGCTGCTTCTGTGACCATTTTCACACATCTCTCCACACTTTGAGTGTGGGAAGGCCACTTCGGCACCTGCATTGGAGTCTCTTTAAGGTTTCTCAATTCTTGGCTAGTTAGACTTGTTGTCAATGGTGGCTCTAAGACTTCCAAACTCAAGTCAACCAATTCTGACAATTTGGTGGCATTGACGTTTATTGGGGGAACTTTTCTTGAATGAAACGAACAGTCTCCCAACTGGTCGTCATCTATTAGCGTTCCTCTAATCTTTAGAATGACTTCTACAGCCTCGGTTCGGAGATTGGTACATTGACTGCAAAGCATTGCTTGCAAAACTGCTTCTGATCGAGCATACCAAGCGGACCTCCTTGCCACAGGTAACACGATGTCCCTCACTACCTTCCTCTGTGTTCTTACTAGCTGCATGCAATTGAAACAAAAGGTGATTGGGCCCATCCACCCACATAGGATTAAGTTTCACACTAAACCACTGGGGAAGATAAACTCCAATAATAAATTCAACAATTAACCTCAAATTCTTCAGCACTTTGCCCTTCAATTCGTGTTTGGAAATCCAAATCCTGCAGAAACGAAGAGCTGTAGTTAACCAACGGCTGTGACTGACAGGTCCAATCTCCAAGAGAGCCAATGACTGAGGCACTTCTCCTGATCTTATTGCTTGGGCAATACGATAAGCATAGGATTGATCTGTGCTGAGATCTTTGATGACTCCTTCAGACAACGCCGGAAGGGGAGGGCCAACTTCGACCTTTGGAAAGGTAGTATTTATTTCTAGTTGTGTTGCTTCATCCAGCATGATGCCAAGGGGACCTGACCACTTGTTGTTGCTCTTTGTAGGACCATCAAGTTCCTGGATGAGATGACGAAGAGGTAGCTCGCCTGTATGTAAATCACATACAATCCAAACAAGTCTTCTTCCTAGTTTTTTCTCTAAATGCGTCATTACACCCCCCTGCCATCCGGTGTTCACTGCAGTTGAATCTCCACCAACAGCCTGCAGTGAACTGCCAAGTCCTCTCTCCTGAACCCAACATAAAATATGATCAGCAATGACCTCTGCATGTTTCTTCCCTTCTACTTCAGTTTCGGGAGCAAAGTGAAACAAAAACCGACCACCAGGCTCAGAACAGACAGAGTAGTGTTCTTCTTTGATGAGACCTGGAAACTTTCTGTTCACTCCCTCTACTTCTAGCAAAACTTTTGTGTCATCTATTCTTCCATCAAACAAAAGACAGGAGAGCCCTCCCTCGCTTAAATCTTTTTCATGCTGATCAGATATTTCCTTCATTATTTTTTCTTGTGCTCTTCTAATTTTATTATGATCTATCACCAAAGATACATCCTCTCGGCTGATGAGGCCTGCATCTATCCAAGCGGCAGTTGCAATTTCTGCAGCCTCACGAAGTCCAGCATGGTGGCGAATACTAGCTAAAGCAATGTTTGAAATATTTCTTGTGTTGTATTTCATTTTCTTTGGTAAAGGTTCAGATGGCTCTTTGGAACTATCATCTGATGTTGCTTCCTGTTCATCAGAAGAACTATCAAAGAAGTGATAAACATCTTGACACAGCTCTTCCTCTCTTTGGATGGCTTCTTCACTCTTCATTTTCTTCTTTTGTTCCCTCTCTCGGATTTGTTCTCTCTTCTTGGCATTAGCAATCTGCTTCTTTGTTTCTGAATAATCTATTGAACCCATTTGCATACTTCCTTGGCCTTCTGCCTTTGTCCTCTGTGCCTTTATAAATTCAAGCTCTAAAACAGGGATCTTCTTTTCACGAGGACAACCACAATCAATGTGGGAATTATTTTCTCTCTTACCTGAGTGAGAACAGTTGGATTCAGAACATAATTGTATGGAGCACTTGCAGGTCAAAATGTCAAACAGAGTATCAAGTGTGTGCAGAAATTCATTTTTCCTGGCCAAGTTTCCTTTACCAAGTGATGTTTCAACTGCTTTGTGCCATAATTTCGTTAGTTTTAGCTCAATAGTTCGACACTGATTAATCACAGGTGGTTTGAATAGTGCATTAGCTTTTGTCCATTGATGCAGAAGAGGGACTATCATGTCATTTATGAGTTCTTTATCTGTATAGTTCCTTCTGTCCTTTGCATTTTTTTCTCGAAGGAGTAACCCTAATCTTAGCATGTCTCTCACTGTTGGAAGTTCTGATACAGGAAGCTCCTTCCCTTTACCAACTAGCAGGCTCAAGTGGGTTGACAACTGACTTCTTGTCTTCAATTTTGACATCTTCACACTATCTGACAAATAGAAAAATATTTCAATGTTTCATAATTCAATTGTTGTTTCAAAAAATATCAATTTGTTTATCAAAAATGCTGTAACAGAAATAACATAATAATTTCTTAGAACATAATGTTTTATACAATGATATAAGTAACTGCGACAATCAATATGCCCTACTTACAATAATTAAAATGTAGAATTCGTCTGGTAGAGTAGGTGCAAGTGCAATGAGAGCAAACCACCGTCTATGATATCTAGAAGGAGAGTGAGCCGGGCGCCTTATCCTCACGCTTGGTACAAGTCAAAACAAGAATTAAACTGTCCCACACGGAGAGCCTGTTCATGTTCATGTTCTGACATGCATATTGTACACAAGCTATAGAACCATAAAATACTTTAAGGTATAATTGATGTAGGTGAGGGTTATTTCAATTCATTTTTGTTTGCTAATCTCAAGTTTAGACATAAAGAGGCACAATATTTTGACTACCAAATTTGATTTTTAACATGTTGACAAAATTGACACACCCTGGTATACAATCAGAGTAGCTTTAGTATTTCACACAGAGATTCTTTAAAAACATAGGAACAAAAAAATATGGCTGAGCGAGATCTTAAGGCTTTATAAATAGGGGAGAGAGAGAGAGAGAGAGAGAGAGAGAGAGAGAGAGAGAGAGAGAGAGAGAGAGAGAGAGATTATACGCTCGCCACAGAGGTCCATTGAAAGGTATAGGAAAGTAGAGACTCTAGTATGTCTATGAGTGGGAGGAGGAGGAGGAGGAAGAGAGGGAAGCGAGAGGGGAGTGTGACAGAGAGGGAGATGCTAAGTAGAAAGGGATAAACTTGTGAACAGGATAAAATAGGATGATGCACAGAATGAGAGGAAGGATGGAAGGAAGGTGGTGTTGAAGGGACGGGGAAGGAAAGATTCACACAGGGGACAGAGTGAGTGGGAGGGGGACAAGATTAATGGAAGATTGATACAGTGAGTGGGGGAAGGACAGGATGAGTGGGAAGCAGACAGGCTGAGCTGGAGAACAACAAGATTAATGGAAGATGGATAAAGTGAGTGGGATAAAGATCAAATAAATGAGAGGAGAATACAATAAGTGGGAGGATAACAGGGTGGATAAGGTGAGTGGGAAGAGGAGGACAATATAGACAGGAAGATAGAGGAGATAACAAGGACGAGTGGGAAGAAGACAAGATGACAAGGAAGAGTAAAACTAGTGTAAGATTCTCTTGTGTGTGTGTGTGTGTGTGTGTGTGTGTGTGTGTGTGTGTGTGTGTGTGTGTGTGTGTGTGTGTGTGTGTGTGTGTGTGTGTGTGTGCGTGCGTGTGTTCTACCTTTTTTAATTAACATAACCCTTTTGTATACTCTTTTCTACGTTCTAATTTCTAAACAGAACAATTATTTTATATAGATTTATCTAAAACAGAAAACCAAAAAAATCACTAAAACTCGTCACTAACTATAGTCGCTTCAGTCCACCGCTCATTAACTGGGGACTAAGGAATGACATAGTTATACCCAACTCCAGTACAGTACTCCACTACCTCACCCCACACACAGCTCAACACATCTGTCTGTCTGTCTGTGTATGTCTGTCTGTCATTAAAGGTATCTCTAGTACTAAAGATCACCTGCAAGTTTAGCCCAGGAGGTGTTCCACATATGCTCACAATATTGGGTTTTATTAATTATGAAAAGACTTTTGACTCTCACGATGCCTTTTATAAATGCTTTGAGTAATGTGAGTATTGAACAGACTGACATTGACATCAATAGTGCATATAACCAGAACGGGAATTGTACAGTCAGTGGAGTCAAGAGTGGTGTAAAATGTTGGTAATAATGAAAACCAAAATCTAGGTCCATTTTGAACCATTAAGCGATTTTATTAACATATATAACAAGGGATTATTTTTCTATTGTGTTTCTATATCAAGTTCCATCAAACCTCTGTGGCTTAACACTGGGTATTGCCTAAATCAATTTGTTGGTTAAAAGTGTACAAGTTAATTTTAAAACTGGCAAAAGCAACCACACTTAACCAGCCTATTTCTACCATATACTTTGGTTGTGAGGTAAGAAGCTTTGGTTATGTGAGGTAAAAAGCTTTGGTTATGTGAGGTAAAATATTTTGGATAAGTGAGGTAAGACGCTTTGGTTATATGAGGTAAAAAGCTTTGGTTATGTGAAGTAAAAAGCTTTGGTTATGTGAGATAAAAGTAAAGGTATTGTTGGGGGGAGGTAAAAGTTTACATGTGAAGAAAAGTTTAAGAAAAGTTTTGGATAAGGAGGTAAGACGCTTTGGTTATGTGAGGTAAAAAGCTTTGGTTATGTGAAGTAAAAAGCTTTGGTTATGTGAGATAAAATATTTTGGATAAGTGAGGTAAGAAGCTTTGGTTAGGTGAGGTAAGCTTTGGTTATGTGAAGTAAAAAGCTTTGGTTATGTGAGGTAAAATATTTTGGATAAGTGAGGTAAGAAGCTTTGGTTATGTGAGGTAAAAAGCTTTGGTTATGTGAAGTAAAAAGCTTTGGTTATGTGAGGTAAAATATTTTGGATAAGTGAGGTAAGAAGCTTTGGTTATGTGAGGTAAAAAGCTTTGGTTATGTGAAGTAAAAAGCTTTGGTTATGTGAGGTAAAATATTTTGGATAAGTGAGGTAAGAAGCTGTGGTTATGTGAGGTAAAAAGCTTTGGTTATGTGAAGTAAAAAGCTTTGGTTATGTGAGGTAAAATATTTTGGATAAGTGAGGTAAGAAGCTTTGGTTATGTGAGGTAAAAAGCTTTGGTTATGTGAAGTAAAAAGCTTTGGTTATGTGAGGTAAAATATTTTGAATAAGTGAGGTAAGACGCTTTGGTTATGTGAGGTAAGAAGCTTTGGTTATGTGAAGTAAAAAGCTTTGGTTATGTGAGGTAAAATATTTTGGGTAAGTGAGGAAGAAAGCTGTTGCAGGAGGTATAAGGGAAGTAAAAAGCTTTGGTTATGTGAGGTAAAAATATTTGGATAAGTGAGGTAAGAAAGCTTTGTGGAGGTAAAAGCTTTTGTTATGGAAGTAAAAAGCTTTACAGGTGAAGGTAATGATAGATAAGCGAGGTAAGAAGTTTTGGTTATGTGAGGTAAAAAATATTGTTGTGTGAAGCAAAAAGCTTTGGTTATGTGGAGGTAAAATATTTTGGATAAGTGAGGTAAAAAGAAGCTTTTGTTAGGAGGTAAAAGTTTGGTTATGTGGAAGTAAAAGCTTTGCTATGTGTGGGAGGTGTGGATAAGTGAGGTAAGAAGCTTTGGTTATGTGAAGTAAAAAGCTTTGGTTATGTGAAGTAAAAAGATTTGGTTATGTGAGGTAAAATATTTTGGATAAGTGAGGTAAGAAGCTTTGGTTATGTGAGGTAAAAAGCTTTGGTTATGTGAAGTAAAAAGCTTTGGTTATGTGAGGTAAAATATTTTGGATAAGTGAGGTAAGAAGTTTTGGTTATGTGAGGTAAAAAGCTTTGGTTATGTGAAGTAAAAAGCCAAGCTATGTGGAGGTAAAAATATTTTGGATAAGTGGAGGAAGAAGCTTTATTATGGTGAGGTAAGAAGCTTTTGGTTATGTGAAGCAAAAGTTTTGTTATGGAGGTAAATATTTTGGATAAGGAGGTAAGAAGCTTGGTTATGAGGCAAGAAGTTTTGGTTATGAGGTAAAAGTTTGGTTATAGAGGTAAAAGCTTTGGTTATGAAGTAAAAAGCTTGTTATGGGAGGTAAAATATTTTGATAAGGAGGTAAGAAGCTTTTGGTTATGTGAGGTAAGAAGCTTTTGGTTATGTGAGGTAAAAGCTTTGGTTATGTGAAGGCTAAAAGCTTTGGTTATGTGAGGTAAAATATTTTGGATAAGTGAGGTAAGAAGCTTTGGTTATGTGAGGTAAAAAGCTTTGGTTATGTGAAGTAAAAAGCTTTGGTTATGTGAGGTAAAATATTTTGGATAAGTGAGGTAAGAAGCTTTGGTTATGTGAGGTAAAAAGCTTTGGTTATGTGAAGTAAAAAGCTTTGGTTATGTGAGGTAAAATATTGTGGATAAGTGAGGTAAGAAGCTTTGGTTATGTGAGGTAAAAAGCTTTGGTTATGTGAAGTAAAAAGCTTTGGTTATGTGAGGTAAAATATTTTGGATAAGTGAGGTAAGAAGCTTTGGTTATGTGAGGTAAAAAGCTTTGGTTATGTGAAGTAAAAAGCTTTGGTTATGTGTGGTAAAATATTTTGGATAAGTGAGGTAAGAAGCTTTGGTTATGTGAGGTAAAAAGCTTTGGTTATGTGAGGTAAAATATTTTGGATAAGTGAGGTAAGAAGCTTTGGTTATGCGAGGTAAAAAGCTTTGGTTATGTGAATTAAAAAGCTTTGGTTATGTGAGGTAAAATATTTTGGATAAGTGAGGTAAGAAGCTTTGGTTATGTGAGGTAAAAAGCTTTGGTTATGTGAGGTAAAATATTTTGGATAAGTGAGGTAAGAAGCTTTGGTTATGTGTGGTAAAAAGCTTTGGTTATGTGAGGTAAAAAGCTTTGGTTATGTGAGGTTAAGGTGTGTGTATTTGGTTAGGTTACCACAGCCGCCATGATGGAAACAGACAACATTATTGATCTTAACAATAACTCAAACGGTTACACTTAAGAGATATAATTATCATACCTAAGCTCTTTCGTAAGCAGGTAAGAAACAGGTGTATATAACAGGAGTACCAACTTTCAACACACCTTTACAAATTACTTTAGGGAACATAATCCATCAGTTAAGTCATAAACACCTGGACGTTAGGATGACTTGCTAATAACACCCGACCCCCCCTCCATCCATCCCTGCTTCACGTTTTCTATATCGTTTGATCTTCACTACTGCCTATGACCCTTATCAAACCCAAATTATCCATCTATTTACCCCAATCGCCCCCAAGAACTACCAGTATACAAGGTTTTAAAGATCATTTCCTTCCTTCTCTTCTTCTCTCCTACGTACACCCTTATTCTCTAAATACTCTTCCCCTTTAATCTTCATCCTACTATTCGTATTTTCATCTACTTTCACTCTTCATTTTTTTCGTTAGCAATCTTTTATTTCCTTCTTTCAAATCATTTTTTTCTTTGTATTGATTTTCATATTTTTTTTCTTCTTATTTATCCATTTCCTTCCCCTTTATTTCCCCCATTATCCCCATTCGTCTTTGTCTTTAATAACCATTTCCCATTTCTTCTTTCCTCCAATTCTCATTCTCTTTTATTTCCCTAGTTCCAATGCTTTCTCTTTTTTTTTGCAACTCCCTTCTTTCTTCATTTCCCCTATTCCCATTTTACTTTATTTCCTCGTTCCTTCATCTCTATATACCTTTTCTTTCTCCCCCTTCCAATTCCCTTCCTGTTCCACACACCAGCAACTCACAAATCTTCATCTAGGGCAGAGAGGGAGTGGGCAAAAATATTGACACATCAAACAAGGCTCTATATCTTAGGCCGTCGATGGAGGGAGGGAGGGAGGGAAGGAAGGAGAAGGAAGGAGAGGTAAGGATGGACGAGGGAGGGAGTGAGGGAAGGGGAAGTTAAAATGAAAGAAGTGAATAGCAAAAATGAGAGAGAGAGAGAGAGAGAGAGAGAGAGAAGGTTGATAATTTGACCTTAATTGGATCTGAATTAAGTCTTCAAGTTCACGTAATGACGGATAATACACTAAGAAGACACTGGTGAAAGACGTGGCTTGATCACACACACTGTACTGGAGAGAACAGCTGTTAACCTAATTAAACATTGACTGAACTCAGCTCCTGCCATGACCTGCTGAGAAGTCGATGGATGGATGGATGGAGCCTTTTAAACAGTACACGGATAAAGCTCAGCGTTAGTAGAAGCTTTTACGGATAGTTAAGGGTGATATCGTCCTGGCCGCTACTATGAATAGGTAAAATTTTAACTTACAAACAAATAGAATGAAACGCTGTCAGACATAACAGATAAGTAGCGAGTATAAACTATAATTACGGTGTTAGGAGTGTAAATAACAGCGGGTATTTTCACTTGTTTACATGGTAATTGGAATAGGTTAAATGTGTGGTGCCCCCCCCCCCCTCGCTCCTTAGACTGGACTGAGAAGGTCATTTTTCCCAACGAGTTTTATACCGTAAATAATTCGGACGAGTGAGAACAATTATATCTGCATTGTGGGTTAAAAAAAAAAGATGGTATTTGATAGATCAGCTTAAAGAAGTCAAAATGAGCTAATTTACGAGTTACAGGAGTCACGGTATTGACCTGAATGATACTCGAAAGTCAAGGAGAAAATATAGTTGAAGGCATTATTAAAATTTAGGCGAATGACACAGGAAAATTTCGCTACACACTGGGAAAAAAAAAGATTCACTTAAACCCTACAACTTTGACGACGGTTTCCATAAAATTATAGATAGATAAATTCTTTACTTCCTCAACTGGAGCTAACTTTGATGATTAAGATAAAAAATAAATAAATAACCAGAAAGTATAAAATAATTTGAACTTTAATGGCGTTTTAACTTTTAGTGAA
>NW_024723449.1:0-3780 GCF_018991925.1 Homarus americanus
CAGAGGTGTACCTGTGAGTGTTAGAGGTGTACCTGGGAGGGTCGGAGGTGTACCTGCGAGTGTCAGAGGTGTACCTTGGAATGTCAGATGTGTACCTGGGAGTGTCAGGAGTGTACCAGGGAGTGTCAGTGGAGTACCTGAAAGTGTCAAAGGTGTACTTGGGAGTGTCGGATTTGTACATGGAGTGTCAGAGGTGTACCTGGCAGTGTCAGCGGTGTACCTGGGAGTGTCAGAGGTGTGTCTGGGAATGTCAGAGGTGTACTTGGGAGTCTCTGACCTGTACCCTGGAGTGTCAGAGAATTACCAGGGAGTGTCACAGGAGAACCTGGGAGTGTGAGAGGTGTACCTAATAGTGTGAGAGGAGTACCTAGGAGTGTCTGAGGTGTACCTGGGAGTGTCTGAGGTGTACCTGGGAGTGTCAGGGGAAATCCAGGGAGTGAAAGAGGTGTACCTGGGAGTGTCAGAGGTGTACCAGGGAGTGTCTGAGGTGTACCTGGGAGTGTCAGAGGTGCACTAGGGAGTGTCAGAGGAATATCTAGGAGTGTCAGAGGTGTACCTGGGAGTGTCAGAGGTGTACCTAGGAGTATTGGAGGTTTACCTGGGAGTGTCGGAGTTTTACCTGGGAGTGTCGGAGGCGGACCTGGGAGTGTCAGAGGTGTACCTGGGAGTGTACCAAACCTAACCTAACCTAACCTAACCTTACCTAACCTAACCTAACCTAACCTAACTTTACCTAACCTAACCAAACCTAACCTAACCTAACCTCTAACACTGAAAATCAGTGTTTTGAAAATAAATTAAGTGTTTTCCGTGAAAAGAAGATAAAAATAAGTAAAATATATTGGTTTTTGTCTGAAACTGAGTGTTTTTCGTGAAAAGAAGTAAAACTAACTAAAATTCACCTAACCTAACATAACCTAACCTAACCTATCCTAATCTAACCTAACCTAACCTAATCCAACCTAACCCAACCCAACCCAACCAAACCTAACCCTAGAAAGCCTTACAACCTGGCAAACCCTAACCTGTCCTAACCTAACCACAACCTAAGCTAACCTAACCTAACCTAACCCAACCTAACCCAACAACTAATAAGCTTCCAAACCCCAACCAGAGCCTAACTAACCTAACTTCCTAACCTAGCACAACAAACTAACAGGCCCAACCCAGCCTTAGCCCAACTGGCCAACTAACACAACCAAGCCCCAACCTGCTTTTCTTCTAACTAGCCTGACACAATCTAACCTGCTTACAACCTAACCTGGCAAAACCCCAACAACACAACACAACTGTACAACCTAACCTAACCTAACCTAACCTAACCTAACCTATCCACTAACACTGAAAATCATTTTTTTGAAATGAAATTAAGCGTTTTCCGTGAAAAGAAGATAAAAATAAGTAAAATACATTGGTTTTTATCTAAAACTGAGTGTTTTTCGTGAAAATAAGTAAAACTAACTAAAATTCACCTAACCTAACCTAACCTAACCCTACCTATCCTAACCTAACCTAACCTAACCCAACCTAACCCAACCCAACCCACCCCAACCCAACCTAACCTACCCTAACCTAACCTAACCAAACCTAACCTAACCGAACCTAACCTAACCTAACCTAACCTAACCTAACCTAACCCAACCTAACCCAACACAATAGCCAACCCAACCCAACCTAACCTAACCTAACCTAACCTAACCTAACCTAACCTAACCCAGCCTAACTACAACTGACAACCCCAACACCAACCTAACCTGCTAACCTAACCTAACCCAAACTAACCTAACCGACCTAACTAACCTGGCTTCAACACAACTAACCCTGGCAACCTATTTAACACAATGACACACTTGTTATTCAACCCAACCTAACCTAACCTAACCTAACCTAACCTAACCTAACCTAAGCGTGAAAAGAAGTAAAACTAACTTCAAAACAGACTTCTTCAACAGAAAACACGGCACATGTTCGAAAATATGTACAAGTAACTAAAAAACAGTGTTTTTGTAAGGAAATTCAACGATTTCCGTGAGGTTTTTCGTTAAAAGAAGTAAAACTAACTAAAATTCACCTAACCTAACCTAACCTAACCTAACCTAACCCAACCTAACCTAACCTAACCTAACATAACCTAACCTAACCTAACCTAACCTAACCTAACCTAACCTAACCTAACCTAACCTAACCTAACCTAACCTAACCCAACCTAACCTAACCTAACCTAACCTAACCTAACCTAACCTAACCTAACCTAACCTAACCCAACCTAACCCAACCCAACCTAACCTAACCTAACCTAACCTAGGTTAGGTTAGCTTAGGTTAGGTTGGGTTGGGTTGGGGTATGTTGGGTTGGGTTGGGTTAGAGTGGGTTAGGTTAGCTTAGGTTCCCGAAAAGTAGAAAATCTATCCACTTTTCGAGAAGTAGATAAGCAACTTTCCCGGAAAGTAGATATTTCCTATTTTTTATGACACAAATTTCCCATTTTCTATGATAATCTACTTCGCAAAATTAGGTAATATTTCCCCCAAAATTCGAAATTCTACTTCCCCGAAAAGTCGATAATCTACATTCCCGAAAAGTAGAAAATCTATCTACTTTTCGGGAAAGTAGATAACCAACTTTCCCGGAACGTAGATATTTCCCATGTATTATGATACAAATTTCCCATTTTCTATGATAATCTACTTCGCAAAATTAGGTAATATTTCCCCCAAAATTCGAAAATCTACTTCCCTGATAAGTAGAAAATCTATATACTTTTCGGGAAAGTAGATTACCAACTTTCCCGGAAACTAGATATTTCTCATTTTTTATGATACAAATTTCCCGTTTTCTATGATAATCTACTTCGCAAAATTAGGTAATATTTCCTCCAAAATTCGAAAATCTACTTCCCCGAAAAGTCGATAATCTACTTTCCCGAAAAGTACAAAATGTATCTACTTTTCGGAAAAGTAGATAACCAACTTTCCCGGAAAGTAGATATTTCCCATTTTTTATGATACAAATTTCCCGTTTTCTATGACAATCTACTTCGCAAAATTAGGTAATATTTCCCCCAAAATTCGAAAATCTACTCCCCTGAAAAGTCGATAATCTACTTTCCCGAAAAGTAGAAAATCTATCTGCTTTTCGGGAAAGTAGATAACCAACTTTACCGGAAACTAGATATTTCTCATTTTTTATGATACAAATTTCCCGTTTTCTATGATAATGTACTTCGCAAAATTAGGTAATATTTCCCTGAAAATTGGAAAATCTACTTCCCCGTAAAAACAAGTAAACCTAACAGAAATACACTGTGTTTCAATTAAACGTAAGTTTTCCGTGAATGAAGTAAAACTAACTAAGATACACTGTTTTTCATCTAAAAGTGTTTTTTGTGAAAAGAAGTAAAACTAACTTTAAAACTACGTTTTAAACAGAAAACAGGGCTTATCTTTTAAAAGAAGTACAACTGATTAAAAAACAGTGTTTTCAGAAGAAAGTGGTCGTTTTCCGTGAAAAGAAGTAAAACTGACTAAAACTAAAAACCAGTGTTATAAAAAAAATTAAGCGTTTTCCGTGAAAAGGGTAGGACTAACTAAAATACATTGGTTTTTATCTAAAACTGAATGTTTTTCGTGAAAAGAAGTAAAACTAACTAAAATTCACCTAACCTAACCTAACTTAGGTTAGGTTAGTTTAGTTTAGGTTAGGTTAGGTTAGGTTAGGTTAGGTTAGGTTAGGATAGGTTGGGTTGGGTTGGGATGGGTTGGGTTAGGTTGGGTTAGGTTA
>NW_024723450.1:0-39184 GCF_018991925.1 Homarus americanus
TCCCTCACTCCTACACCTCATAGGGAGTCCTTCCCTCACTCCTACACCTCAGTCAGTCCTTCCCTCACTCCAACACCTCATAGGGAGTCCTTTCCTCACTCCTACACATCAGTAAGTCCTTCACTCACTCCTACACCTCAGTGAGTCCATTCCTCACTCCTACACCTCACCGTGAGTCCTTTCCTCATACCTACACCTCACCGTGAGTCCTTTCCTCACTCCTACACCTCACCGTGAGTCCTTCACTCACTCCTACACATCACAGTGAGTCCTTCCCTCACTCCTACACATCACAGGGAGACCTTCCCTCACTCCTACACATCACAGTGAGTCCTTCCCACACTCCTATACACAGCACAATGAGTCCTTCACTCACTCCTATACATCACAATGAGTCCTTCCCTCATACTACACAACATTGAATGTTCTTCCCTCACTCCTATAAAACACTGCAAGTCCTCCTCTCACTTCTTAGTAGTTCAGTAAGTCCTCCTCTCATTCATAAGGTCAGCAAGTCCTTCTCTCATTTACGAACATCACTACATGTCCTTCCCTAGGTCCTACACAACACTACAAGTCCCTCCCTCAATACTAAACAATACTGCATGTCCTTCCCTCAGTCCTGCAGTAATCAGTAGATAAACTTTCAATACACAGTTATAATCTATTTTAGCATTTATAAAGACTTGTCGAACCAACAGTAAATATTATACACAATACAACTTCCTGTCATGTCGGGTAGACTGACTAATTTAGGATATATTCATCTTTTTTCTGTACACGGACATTAGTAGCATCAATTAACCCCTCAGTCACAAGTACAGTAGCTCTCTAAGAGCCTCACACATCTCCAAGTTGATATTCACAATATAGCCACAAACAGCCTCTGGTTGGATCAGACTACCCCTGACAACCTTACATACTCCTTAAATCCATTATACAACCACCTATGATCATCACACAGCCCTAATTAACCAAACAGTCCGTGGCGGCGGCATATAAACCCTGGGGGCCTCACATAGTCCCTAGGAGTGACATACTGCCTCAGAACATTTACAACAAATACAATTTTTTTTTTTTTTTACAATTTCAAAGGTTTCCCCACAGGAAATGCTCATTGGTTACAAGTAAGTTGGAAAGTTGTAATAATTATTAAATATTACAGTAAAATCTGAAACTAACATATTCTATTTCACTGCCAAGAAGAATAAAATATTTTGTTTTGCAAATGAAGAAGAAACTAAAGTCTAAAATAATTAAGTTGAACAAAATACTTCCTGACTGTCTAGTTATAAATCCACATAAAAGATTACAACAGTGTATTAGAAGTTATAAGCTTCGCAACGCCACAAGACTATATGGTCACTTGTATACAATTCCTTCCCTCACTCATACACAACACTACAAGTCCTTCCCTCACTCCTACACATCAACACAATTCCTTCCCTCACTCATACACAACACTACAAGTCCTTTCCTCATTCCTACACAACACTACAAGTCCTTTCCTTACTCCTACACAACATTACAAGTCCTTTCCTCACTCATACACCACACTACAAGTCCTTCCCTCGCCCCTACACAATACTGCAAGTCCTTCCCTCACTTATACACAACACTACAAGTCCTTCTCTCACTCCTACACAACCCTGCAAGTCATTCTCTTACTCCTACACCACACTACAAGTCTTTCTCTCACTCCTACACCACACTACAAGTCCTTCCCTTACTCCTACACCACACCACAAGTCCTTTTCTCTCTCCTACACATCCCTGCAAGTCCTTCCCTCAATCCTACACAAAACTACAAGTCCTTCCCTTACTCCTACACATCACTACAAAACCTTCCCTCACTCCTACACATTACTGCAAGTCCTTCCCTCACTCCAACACAATACTAGACGCACTTCCCTTACTCCTACACAACCCTGCAAGTCCTTCTTTCACTCCTACAAAACACTGCAAGTCCTTCCCTCACACCTACACCGCACTATAACACCTTTCCTCGCTCCTACACCACACTACAAATCCTTCCACACCTCCTACACCACACTACAAGTCCTTCTCTCACTCCTACACAACCGTGCATGTCCTTCTTTAACTCCTACATAATCTTTCAAGTCCTTCCTTCACTCCTTCACAACCTGCAAGTCCTTCCCTCAGTCCTACAAAATTACTATAAGTCCTTCCCTCACTCCTACACAATACTAGAACCCCTTCCCTCACTCCTACATAATATTGCAATTACTTCCCTCACTCCTACACAATACTAGACGCACTTCCCTTACTCCTACACAACCCTGCAAGACCTTCTTTCACTCCTACACAACACTGAAAGTCCTTCCCTCACTCCTACACAATACTAAATGTCCTTCTCACTTATACACAACACTGCATGTCCTTCCTTCACTCCTACAGAATACTAGGAGTGCTTCTCTCACTTCTACACAACCCTGCAAGTACTTCTTTCACTCCTACACAACACTGCAAGTCTTTCCCTCAGTCCTACACATTACTACAAGTCCTTCCCTCACTCCTACACAATACTAAATGTCCTTCTCACTTATACACAACACTGCAAGTCCTTCCTTCACTCCTACACAATACTAGAACCCCTTCCCTCACTCCTACATAATATTGCAAGTCCTTCCCTCACTCCTACACAACACTGCAAGTCCTTCCCTCAGTCCTACACATTACTACAAGTCCTTCCCTCACTCCTACACAACACTGCAAGTCCTTCCCTCAGTCCTACACATTACTACAAGTCCTTCCCTTACTCCTACACAATACTAAATATCCTTCTCTAACTTCTACACAACACTGCACGTCCTTCTTTTACTCCTACACTTCACTTCATGTCTTTTCAACACACTGATATAATCTGTTTTAGTATTTATGTGGACGTATTTAACCAACACTTACATATATACAATACAACTTCCTGTCATGTTTGGTAGACTGAGTTATTTAGAGAATGTTCATCCTTTACTGTACTCTTGATCGTTTCTCTTGTCCATCTTGATGTTGCCTCGTCATCTGTACATCAAGTTATGGTCCTCATCCTCCCTGGAGTAGTATTTTCTGTTAATACCTGTGAAATTAAAATTTTATTAACCAAAAATAGTTTTTTTATATATATTGCAGGGCGACAAGAATTAAAATCACTCTTTCTTCATACTGTTATGCCAGCACTCCTCTTTATCAAAAATTTACCACTAGCCAAGTCACAAGCCAGACGAGTGGTCACAACAACAAGCAGGGTAAACACTATAATGACTCTTATATTATCTCCACCAGATTCTCAATAATAACCCTCAGATTAACTCAAAATATAGGTATCATGTTGAAGATGAATCATGAAATGCAAAACTTAGCAATATAAAGTTAAGAGACCACAAACCAAGGTCAAGTAAAGGAACAATTTAAGTACAGTACAGATGACCACAGCCTAAATTAACCCAAACCCGAACCTCAGCCTCACCATACACTAGAAAAGTACAAGAGTATACACCACTTATCTCCATATGAATATATCCTGAGTCCAGACCAATTGTACCACACTTGCACCACACACTATCACCAGCCAGGCTCGTCTACCTCCCTGCACTTGCCGTGACCCACACAATGTGGATACCATGCCGCCAATTACCATACTATTTTACCTCGCAAATGCACAACGTTAAGCTGATTTACTTATTACATACTTATTATAAATTAATATATATATAACATACTAACAATGTTTACATACAGGAACATATATAAAATATAGTCCTACCTACTGAAGAAGCAGAGTAATTACCTATCATTCAAATATATTCAGTGCCTTATAAAACTCCCTCCCCAAAGATAAAACACTTGTGTTTTATTTTCAATCTGGTGAATGAGATAGAGCATTTGCTACGAAATTCTCTCACTCCTACACAACATACCAAGTCCTTCCGTCACTCCTACACAAAACTACAAGTCCTTCCCTCACTCCTACAAAACATACCAAGTCCTTCCCTCACTCCTACAAAACATACCAAGTCCTTCCCTCACTCCTACACAGCATACCAAGTCCTTCCCTCACTCCTACACAGCATACCAAGTCCTTCCCTCACTCCTACACAGCATACCAAGTCCTTCCCTCACTCCTACACACAACATACCAAGTCCTTCTCTTACCCCACAATAACATACCAAGTCCTTCCCTCACTCCCCACATTAGCATACCAAGTCCTCCCCACCCTACACAAACATAACAAGTCCTTTCCCTCACCCCACACAGCAGCATACCAAGTCCTTCCCCACCCTACACAACATACCAAGTCCCTTCCTCACCCCACAATAGCATACTCAAGTCCTTCCCCTCACCTCTACACAGCATACCAAGTCCTTCCCTCACTCCTACACAGCATACCAAGTCCTTCCCTCACTCCTACACAGCATACCAAGTCATTCCGTCACTCCTACATAACATACCAAGTCCTTCCCTTTAGAGTTAATCACCATTTATTAAGTCTCTGATTCTTGTTTTTTATTCGACTTCTGAACTGTAATAAATTATGGTCACTGTAAACTACAATTCTCTGGTAGGTGTTGCCAAGATACATGTTAAACTTTTTCAGTGCCATAAGCAGAGCCACAGCTTCTTTCTCTATAGTAGAGTAATTCCATTGCACCAGCCCCAACATCACTGGTAAACCATAAATTTTACTTACGAACCATTCAAAATCCTGTCTCTGCCTCGTCCAGTTCAACACGACTTCAATCCATCTGGCAGTCGAACCCGAGGCCTCCATCATCCACAACAGGTACCTTGCCAGTGAGCCACCATACTGTGTTGAATAGTATATACACCAGTGTCAACATTAGATCGGGTCAAAAAGGGCATACATATTTTAAATTGCAATTTAGAATTTGTAATAGTCTTGAAAAGTTGCTCCTATATAAAGTTTATCAAACTCCAACATATGGTATTAGTCTTGTATTATTACAGTAAAAGATGGCACCAATTTGCAGCCCTTAACTAATACTACGTAGATCTATCCATACTATTAATAGTGAAATGTGCTCATTAATTTGGGTTACTTGATCAACAAACACCTTTCCCTCAATACCAATATTTTGTTCTTTTTTCCATCAGTATATAATACAGTTATCTCTTATTTTTCCTCTTCAGTGTACAACAGTTTACATTACCCATCATCATCTCTGACGTTTGCCTGGAGCTGCTGGAGGCTGCCCACCATCCGTGCCTCCACACTCGCCGATTATATTTTTCTAAGTCGCGCATTTTCACCTATATGAAGGCGCCAATTCATGATATAAGTGTTAACAAATTATGTTTGATGAATATTGTTCACTTCTTTGATAACTGCCCTGTTCACACGGCACGAGAGATGAAGCGCTGGTCAGAGGAAAGGTCGAATGAAATTGACCTTTTGGACTGGCCTTCTAAATCTTCAGGTCCATATTCAATAAATTTCTTTCAGTTAAACAATACAACTTTTCCTTTACCCAATAGAATAATAATGTTGTATTTTTAATGAAACATTTAATATCACAAATATAATATTGTATAGGGCCATTGCTTGTGTTAAGCGATTACTATGACTGTTAGTGAGTGCTACCCAGACCTCAACCTTATAGAGACCATTTGGACCCAGATAGTGAACGCGTGGGAACCTGAAGACACGCTAAACACTGGTCCCGACTCCTCCTACACACCCAGGACGAGTGTGAGCAGTTTGTGAGGAACCAACCACCTATATAACCTTGTGTCTCAGTCCCAAGAAGGCTCCAGGGGGCTATATAAAAGGGAGGCCATTGGACAGGCTATTGATATTCTGTATGACCTGTGTTGGTAAATATTAAAAGTAAATGTGATTTCCACCCTCGTATTTTTCAATATTTATCCTCATATCTACGTTATTATATATATCTAATTACTGGTGATTAAAACCTGAACAACAACTTAAAAAAAATGATAAATATATATATGGATGGTACATTTTTTAATATGGGTACTACATTTGTCTGTTTCCACAAGTCTGGCACAACTCCCGCGTCTAATGATTTTGTAAATAAATCTGTTCCTTACACTCTTTCAAAACTCGAGGGAAAATTTCATCCGGCCCTGGGGATTTTGTCTTCTTTAATTTATTTATCTTCTTAAGAACATCCTCTTTTCTGATAGTGATATTCTTTAATTTCTCTTCTTCATTTCCCTAAATATCAGTGAGTATCTTGCGAAGGTCACAAATATTTTTTCCCAACACAGTAAATACGGTGATAATGGAAAGTAAACTATTTATTTGACCATTATACTTCACTTGACTATGTAATAATTTATAGCACAAAAGTATATTATTCTACTTATCGAAAATATCACCTTTACACTGGTGATTGGAGGTTGGCAAGTGAGTTACCTCCCGCCACCACCACACACAGTTCCCCACCACCACCATTCCTCCACAGTGACCAACTGATGTACTCTAGATGGATCTGATTGTTCCTGGCTACAATATTTGACTGTCAGGTGAACAAGGTAACACCGCCTCTTACACTGGGATTTAAAACGCTCATAGAAATCGTGTTTGGTTTAAACAAGATAAAATTATGAAATCACGAAGATATGGCAGGAGCCCATCTTATATCACCTGAAGATTAACTACCCTAACACACACCCCACCAAAAGTGGCACTTCTGTGTATAACAAGTAAAATCTGATTGGGTGCCTAATCTTCACGTGATGGCTAATGTCGAGCTGAGTTTGGCTGCGCTGAGTGGTTAGTTGCTTATATTGTTACATACGTTTTAGCCTAAAAGTGCTGTTTACATTTTGCTCCCGACAATCATAGACCACTTAGAACACTTATGAATACACCAATGAAGACTGAAGGCATAATGTACACAGTTGAGACATCTCTATTACGCCGACTGGGAACAACCACTTATAAGGTTTGATCATGGACACGATTAGGTGTTAATCTAATGTTCATAATCCTCTAAAGCCGTGTTAAAGGACTCCGTATAAATGCTAAACCGGATAATGGTCTAGGGGAGAAGGTCGGGTTAATCACCGTGGGTGGTCGCCTTGTTCTGGTACCTAACCTTAAACTCCTACAACCAAATCACGTTGAAATGGATTTCTACCCCAGTGAAGCTGTCAAGATCATTCAGCATAATTAAGTCCCAGTCATCAACATTTCTATACAATTAATGGGCTATCGAATTGACGTAGATTGGAGAGAGAAATAAGTTGTAAGGAAAATATACACAGCGACATACCTTATATTTTTCAACACCAACACACACATGATGGCGTCTGTATTTTATAATCCTTGGCAACTGGATGTATTAATTTAGGAGCATTTTGTAACGTTAACTTCCGTCACACATCCACTAATCGCCTCGACCGTCTCACGACTGCCCGGCTCCCTCCCTCCACGTCTGACTGTCCCTGGTCTAAAGTTCATCCACATCTCCACCACACACTGAACCATCTCCAGTACGAACATACGCTCTTGTGGTGTTGAAGGACATGATATAAAGCTTCACTTGCGAACCTTAGTAATAACACTTAATCGGATGGCTGGCGTGGCCATATTTGTTTTGCTTAATTTGACACCACAAGAAAGTACTGATACCTTCCAAAGAGACAACTGAGAGCTCGACTCCCGGACACTGAACCACCCGATCGAAACTTCTATCTAACCGACGCTCTTGTAATGATAAGGACCGGATATTACATGTAAATGCTCACTAACAGAAAAACTGAGTTGCTTCTATAGGAAATAATAGGAAACGTTTTTTATTCAGCTCATCAACAAAAATCACAGATGGTTCAGAGAAATGCGGCTCCAAGCTCGACTCCTGATTCAGCGTTTCGTTTGTGGTGCCCAGCCACTCAGAACTCTCGATACAGATTCAGCGCTTCCTTTGTGGTGACCAGCCACTCAGAACTCATGATACAAACGACAGGTTGACATATTCCCATAGGTAAAGGTTCTGCATGATGAATACATTCTGAATAAATTACACGTAACGTCATGTAGATAATCAGAATTTATTGCATATGCCAAAGAAAGATTTTTATTTGGTATATTACGATATATATTTTTTTATGAGAAAATCTACAAAATGGCGTAAACGAACCGAAATAACCACTAATTTGTACCAACTGACACTGCTGGTAGTTAAGGCGGGCGGGGCAGACGGCTTAGGGGTGGTAATGTGTGGTGTGTGTGGCAATGTGTGGTGTATGTGATGATAGATGATGATGGTGATGATGATGAATGATGATGGCGTATATGTGATGACTACAATGATGATGAATGATGATAAATAGTGAATGATAATGATGGCGATGATGAATAATGATGATGATTGATGCTGCTGAATGATCCCTAGTTATTATAAGACAATTCATCATCACTACAGACACACTTGGTGAGGTTAGGTTAGGTTAGGTTTCATTTCACCCCACATTATGGCTTCGTCCCCGTGCAATAATAACCTACCTCAGAGTTCCTCATTTACTATTTATGAAAGTTCAGTCATACTAATTCCCTCAGTGGCAAACCTCTCTGGATGAAAGGCTAAATATAAAATGATAATACTCGCGTAGTTGCTAGTGGCGTGGTTGCTAGTGGCGTAGTTGCTAGTGGCGCATCCAAAGGCTGAGTATTTTTGTTTACCATATATAAGAACACCTGACATCGGGACACAAGCCATCTGGGTGGTTAGTTTATCCAATTTTGGTGCAGGCGAAAACCGGAAATCATACTAC
This sequence comes from Homarus americanus, assembly GCF_018991925.1. Taxonomy (NCBI): domain Eukaryota; kingdom Metazoa; phylum Arthropoda; class Malacostraca; order Decapoda; family Nephropidae; genus Homarus; species Homarus americanus. The sequence continues at coordinate 8,780 of NW_024723450.1, forward strand.
GTCAGACATACATTTAAACCAGAGGCGATTCGAACCCTGGACTTATAGGAGAGAAATACGCACGTTACGATATACAACACAAGATCCAAGTGAACCCCTGCTGTTGGTTCGTCTCCTTCTCCCTGGCTGGATTTTCAACCTGAAGTGATTGCCCTCGGTGGACCGCTCCTGAAATCCCACGTGAACCCTGTTATTCTCTGCAAATACCACCTCTCCAGGATCGCCCACTGGTCCCCAGGTAGGGTCGTCCTCTACACTGATGGTTCTGTTGACCCCGCTACAGGTCGGGCCGGGGCTGGTGTCTACATCTCCCGTCCTGGTGCCCCTGAGCCTATCAAACTGTCTCTCAGAGTTTGACGGGGCATCCTCCACTCAGGCGGAACTAATAGCCCTCCTTGCTGACCTTTTCGCTGAGGAAGAAGCAGATGGTTTCTGCCCCTTGACTTGTCTGCTGCGATTCCAGGTCTGCTCTTGACGGGATCGCATTTGGATCAGGGGAAAATAAGGACCTCATCCTCCGAATACGAGGGTTAACATCCACACTTCAGGATGCAGGCCGTCCTGTGACATTCCAATGGATACCCAGTCATGTCGGTATCTTGGGGAATGAGGCAACAGATGGCCTTGCCAAGACTGGCTGCAACAAGGCCACACCTGATTACGTTGTTCCTCGAACACTTTTACAGCTTAGGATCCAAATTCGCTGCAAACAGAGAGAAGCTCGGGAAGCAGCCATCCCCCTGGACTCCCCGCCCACCTGGTACGATGTCCTCCGTAAACTTCCTGACCTCTCGTATGTCTATGGGAAAGGGTCACGGAAAAGGGACGTGATTGCTGCCCGTATCATCATTGGGTATCACTTTGCTTGGGAGATTGGTATCCCCGCATCCCCTGAGCAACGCTCTTGTGCATTATGCAGAAGACCCGACAGCCGCACCCTTATCCACTACCTCCTAAGATGTCCCAACAATCAACGCTTCCGTGACGCCTGCTGGACCACCACTCCACGACCCCCTGACGGAGACACGATGATCCTCCCCATACTGGCCAGATATTATGTAAATAACATTGATTATGTGTTAAAGGAACATTCTTCCTTCCTTAGTCTTTAGTAAGCCCCTTTATAATATTTATACCGTATATACTTGTGACACTTGCCAGATGCTTCTGGTGTTATTGTACAGGGGTACCTAGTGACAGCACTAGGATCCCGCTTCCTCTATCAAGGAATATACAATTGAAATTGAATTGATCCAAGTGACGGGCTAGGTATTTACACTATCAAGGGCAAATGATTATATTGGAAATGTTGGTTAGTGATCCCATTACATAATTGACTTCAGCAATAGCAGCATATGGGCCCCGGTGACGATACCTACCACTCTTACCCTAACAAAAACTTCAACTGAATAAGGTGTTTAACATGACATAGCCAGGCCGATAACCCTCATGTATGTATGTATGTATGTATGTATGTATGTATGTATGTATGTATGTATGATTTTTACTTAATAGATTCATACAAAATCAAGGTCCCAGTACAGGTGGATAAGTTACCCCGCACTGCAGCAACACTGTACCGATACTAATTCTAGGATTTTATTCATATATTTACATATTAGCTTTGGTTAATAGCCATCTTAATAGCAGTATTATATCCACATGCTAACTTTGGTTAATAGCCATCTTAATAGCAGTATTATATGTCTATCTACATGCTAATAGCCATCTTAATAGCAGTATTATATGTCTATCCACATGCTAACTTTGGTTAATAGCCATCTTAATAGCAGTATTATATGTCTATCTACATGCTAATAGCCATCTTAATATCAGTATTATCTGTCTATACTGTGTGATACTCAGATGGTCCTTACACTCAGGGGTAAAGGAAACACACTGTTGTCAAGTCCGTAAGTTCTATTCCTGGTACAAACACAAAAAGGAGTTAAGACAGCGGTAAACAGCGTCCTGTCTTGGAATCTCTCTGGGTATCTCTGTCTGCGCATGCGTGTACAGCGCGCATGTGCCCAAGACATGAACTAACACTTGGTGACAAAAGGGAGTATGATTATAAAACATATAATACAGAGACCTGAATCAATAATGGTAAATAGTACAGAGTTACATATTACAGCCATATTCGTCTCATATATCTACATATACCACATGCTAACTTTGGTTAATAGCCATCTTAATAGCAGTATTATGTCTATACCACATGCTAATTTTGGTTAATAGCCATCTTAATAGCAGTATTATCTGTTTATCCACACACTAGCTTAGGTTAATAGCCATCTTAATAGGAGTATTTTCTGTCCGAGCCACGGAATCCACAACTCCTGTACACACGGCGGAGAGCTACAGTACACTACCGCCTCCTCCACCTTGGACCCCACAGTACAACACAGCTTATCACCTTACCTTCACTCAACTGCTAATAACCACGAAGTAGAGTCCTGGAAGTCCTCACGACGCCACAAACACGAGGTAATCCACAAACAGCAAACGTAAAACATGGAAATAGCGATCAAATACTGTATGACCAGACACACACATGTTGCCACCACCACTGCCTTACCTCTAATGATCACTGGCGAGTGGCGAACCCGAGGTGCTTCGATTCCTTAATTTATTGGTTCATTTTACTGATTCATATGAAAATAATCGACTGGACAGCGGAAAGAACACCATACACGATTGGTCCATCATCTATAATCTCATTAATTTTCTTAAATCACTTCTATCCACCATTAGCTAAAATAAAACTGGTAATTATTAACGAAAGATAGTCATGAGTTTCGAAGCTTTGTCAACTATCCGCTCTTACGTCACTAAACTAGTCCACAACCAAACAAGCAGTTGGCTTCCACGGTTAGCATAAGCGTAATACTTCCATTAATATTTTTATTATTATCACTATTATTATTATTATTATTATTATTATTATTATTATTATTATTATTTTTTTTTTTTTTTGGGGGGGTTAGGCCGTGGGGCAATAGACTAATGTTCGACTGATGACTCGCTCTTTGCTCACATGAATAATATCAAAATCATCCAATATTAATTTATTTTCTTTGTAGGGTGTAGCCAGATGGGAGAAAGGAATTATTGTGGATTAGGTAGGGTGTGTCGGATGGGAGGTGGTGTGTGGTTGGGTGTGTGGATTAGAGGTGGGGTGTGTGTGGTTGGAGGTGGGGTGTGGATGGAGATAGGGTGTGGTTGGAGGTGGGGTGTGTGGATTAGAACTAGGGTGTGTGGATGAGAGGAAGGTAGGGTGTGTGGTTGGAGGTAGGGTGTGTGGATTAGAGGTAGGGTGTGTGGATGAGAGGAAGGGTGTGTGGTTGGAGCTAGGGTGTGTGGATGGGAGGTGGGTGTGTGGATGGGAGGAGGGGTGGGTGGGATGGGAGGGAGAGTGTGTGGATGCGGGGAAGGGTTTGCTATTTATTTTAGATTGTTTGGCTCTCTGAGGCTGGCTTGAGGTTTACGGCTGACTAGCTGAAGTGAACGGCTGGCTGGCTTAGGTGAATGGCTAGCTGGCTGAGGTGAATGGCTGGCTGGGCTGAGGCAAATATCTGGCTTACCAAGAACACCACCAAACAGATCCTCAATGACAGACAGGCTGCATGTCGTTATTGGCAAGTACTGGGGAAGAACTAGCTCCAAAATGTATCTGCACCTGCTCCAGTGTTGGTCAACTCTGGTCTTGAAGGAGCTCACTCTCGGTGCTGTCACACTCTCTGTACTATATCGCATGAAAATTCATAACAAAGTAACTTAACAGCCACAAATTATGTATTGTGTGTTATACAATGATCTGTGTGACAAGTCGTGGAATGTGTTGTCTTATAACACAATATAATTATATAGTTACAATTGCTACCATCATTGAAATTTCTCATGATGTTCAGCACACAATATTAGCGGTAACTGAGCACACTCCAAAATATATGAAGCTTGCATATTGTGGTGGGGTGTTTAAACACTGGAACTTGGAAGAATTGGAACAGTCACCTAGATTAAGTCTGAATACTGTTTTACAGTACTGATAACTTTTTCACACCAATCTTTTTAACATAAGTATATAATTATATAATATTGCATATTATCACAAATATTTATTAAGCAAAGGATGGGTGGAATATACATAAATATTACCATAATCTCTTTGTCGGAATAACAACAAAATTATGACGTGGTCGCTGAGTAAGACTAGCTGACCAAGGCCCTTCACCCTGATCCTTGCATATTTCACTTTTATCCTTAATATATTCCATTCGTTAAAGTATTATTGTGACCTGAGCGGCAATAAGCACCCAGGGCACTGCACCTGTTCCATGAATTCGTAACCATAAACAAACAACTGTAAGACAAAACGTAGTTAAAAAGGCAGCTTGAAATTATGGTGGTATAAATAATAAATAAACCTGCCTCTCATCCAGCCCCCACCTCCTCTATCCCCCCCTCTATCTGTTGGCCGACCATAGCATTTCCCCCAGCTGTTTCGAAACTTCAGACTCAAGGCAATTCGAACCCTCACTGTGGCTGGGTACTGGACACAACTTTGGTGCACGATAGTACATTACAGTAAGGTCCGGTCCAGAGGGGATGGCCAATTAAGGTACAATACTTTCGCATCCAAAGACTATTAATGGTACGGTTAGGTCCGGTACACAAGGCTCACTTTCGGGTCTGATACTTACGTTACGGTCGGGTCCGGTAAGTGAGGTACAAACACGGGATATAACACGGACAGTAACACGGGATGTAACACTGGAAATAACACGGAGAGTAACACGTAGACAAAAGACTTAACCACGTGTAATTTGTGGTAAACTCGTCATATTTTCCAGGTACTGCACCCAGAGCCTTCAAGGACGTGTGTGTGTGTGTGTGTGTGAGTCCCTTGAAGTACAGAATCCACTTCCACCCAACCCCCCATGGAGCAATAAGGATCCACTCGCCACACAGAACTCACTCAACACCTGTAGTTAAGACTCTCTCCCTCTCCTCCAATTAATGATTATTACTGTGATTGTGTAAGATGGATAGATTAGGTCCAAGGTGATTAGACTTCAGCTTACAAGAGGGAGGGAGGGGGGAGGGGGCTAGAAGCTAATCCCTTCTTCCCCACGATTATTATCCATCCCTCCCTATAACCCCAATCCCTTCCCTTCCCTTCCCTTCCCTACCAATCTAACCTCCCCCATCTATTTATCTTCTATCTATCTATCTATCTATCTTACTTTGTTCTTTAATTCCTTCCTTCCTTCCTTCCTTCCTACCTCCCTCCCTTCTCATGGTTAGTGCTAGTTTAAGGTATTTTCATGGTGTCTTGGTTAGTAAGTATCTTTGAGTAGTTCATTGTGATTAATGTTGTTGAGAGGGGTGGTTGAGGTGGTGGTGGTTGTTGTTGTTGGGTGGTAGTTGTGGTTGTAGTTGTTGTTGAGGGTGGTAGTTGTGGTTGTAGTTGTTGTTGAGGGTGGTAGTTGTGGTTCGGATGGAAGATGTGGTGTTAGTGGTAGTTGCTGTGGTGGTAGTTGTTGTTTGGGATGGTAGTTGTTGTGGGTGGTAGACGTGCTGGTGGTGGTAGTTGTTGGGGGTGGTAGATGTGTGGTGGTGGTAGTTGTTGAGGGTAGTAGGTGGTGTTGTTTTTAGGGGAGGTGTAAGCAGTTAGTTGGGTTGTTGATAAATACGTGTGTGTGTGTGTGTTTAATAATAATAATAATAATAATAATAATAATAATAATAATAATAATAATAATAATAATAATAATAATAATAATTAACGGTTTATTAAGATAACATGGCAGCCCGAAGGCTGAAAATATACAATGAGCAGAGATGATAAGTTACATATGGTGGAATCGGTGAGTGGGTCACTTAATTGACAAAAACTTTCAATACAGAACCATAAAAAACATAGAGTCAACATATAGATTAACTATGTGTGTGTGTGTGTGTGTTCCTTGGTTGTTCCTGATCCTCTTGGCTGTTCCTTGGTTGTTCCTGACCCTCAAAGGTGGCCGGCATTGAGCGTGTTAAGACACTTTAAACAAACAGACACAGTGACAGCGACGACTGCTTTATCGTTCCTGTGGGGGATAATAAACGCACACTATAAATCGACTTTGTTTGTCCAGTTCCTTCCACACTTCCGCTAACATCCTCATTCTGGTACAGCTGCACCCCTCCCTCCCTCCCTCCCGCCCCATTATCTTCTCTCTCCTCTTTCTACTCCTGTCCCTCCCATCTTCTCTTTCTCCCTCCCCCCTTCCCTTTCTATTTATCTCCTTCCCTCCCTCTCTTGCTCCCTCCCTCCCTTCCTCGCTCCCTCCCTCCCTTCATCCCTCCCACCTCCCTCCCCCCTTCTCCCATTTTCTCCTTTCTCTCCGTTCTCCTTCTGTCCCTTCCGCCTTCCTTTCCTTCCTCCTCCCCTTTCTCCTTATCTCCCTCCCACTTCCCTCCATCCTTCTACCTACCCCACCCTCCCTTCCTCCCTCCCTTCCTTCCTCTTCCCCTTCCTTCATCTTTCCCTCCCATAACCCCTCCCCACACCTCCTCCCCCCCCACACACACCGTCGGACTGGCAAATGGCAATCACCTGGACCGGGGCTGAAGCAATCAAGGTAATAGCATCATAAACTGTTCTTGTCAGGTAGTTTTACAGACACACGGATCCTCCCTATGACGTCACATTCCCACAAGCGCAAGCACTCTGTTGTGTGCTTATCTATATATATATATATGTAACCGGTAGGAATTTACTGGACCTTTAATTTCTCACTTGACTTGGGGTTTATTAAAGATTATTAGATGGTAATTGCAGTGGAAGCGCCCATTTGAGAAAAATCTCGAACCAGCACAAGAGCACTTAAATCTACTAAACAAAATGACTTGTCCGTGACCCGTGGAAGGATAGCGTCTGTGACTGGGATGAATGAGACACACTGTAAAATTTAGACACTTATATTCCCTCCAACACTACAAACACAATCAAATAATGGTACACCAATATGCACCTCTTAACTTGAACTTGAAACACTACTCTGGGGAATAAAAGTTATACATGATATTGAAATTATTAGAAACTCAGGCAACAATAAATTTAAAGTATTAAGAAATGTTGCTTGCACACATGAAACAGGCCTTAAGGGCTTTTCAACAAAATTATATCACCCCAACAGATGCACAATTCCTAACCTGACTTAAACACTACTCTGGGGAACAAAGGTTACACCTGAGATCGGAATTATAAAGAAAAATTAAATGCATTAAAGGAATTAAATCACAGTATCACTCTGGTTCCACTTAGTGACACAAACATTCAAAAACCAATACTATCAAAATCATTTAGGAACTATTACTGCACACGTCAAGATAATATCAGTAACTGAAAAATGGTATTAATGACACACAAAAATATTGTCACTATTATTAAGAGATTAATGAGACCACCAATACCCGTGAACCATGCTTCCTAACCAAACACACACACAGATTCCACCTGCACTCTGTAGTCGTTTAAGGCACAACCAACAGGCACCCGTAGTTTAAGGCCCAAATCAGCCTTTCTCCACCTTGGAAAGTGTACCTCTAAACTCCACTGACTCTTGGCCCCAGTGTGCGGCCATTAATCCACTCAGATAGCCTCAGTGTACTCTCAGTGCGTCCATGGGCGGGAAGAGAGAACGCCAACAGGTGACTATGGCCAGTAGGTAATACTTTTATCTGACCGAGGACACGTGGTGTGGTGTTGTGCACCCACGTGGTAAGAACTGATCACCCAATGCTGATGCTGGCCCAGTATCGTTTTAGTTGTCGGGAGCACTCGTTCACTCAAGAGATCCTTTGCTCCCCGCTAACCAGTGACAAGCCTGCACTGATCGTTCCAACGGCGACAATCGCCAATCATCAATCCTCAACGGCAGCCTCAAACGGCAGTCAATCTCTCGCAGTTAATTTCTTGCAGTCAATTTCTCGCAGTCAATTGGGTTCTGACGGAAACCCTGAAATGAACTCACTGTTAGCTCTTGTTAACTTTATCACTGCCCTATCTAAACCCTGTCTGAGATCGAATGAGACTTACTTGTTATACTGCAATAGTGCAACACAGGTGACTAGGCCACGTGACTATTTCTGTGACGGACGCGCAGGGACGTCTTGCTGGACCGAATGCCTCCAAGTGACTGAGAACCAGCCAGTGTCGCGTCTCTCCAAGGCACTAGCTTAGGCCTAGTGACATATTTTCTGCCTAACTAATAACTTTCTCGGGACACCCGTAACATTATTTAGACTGGTAAACGATCTATAATAATTTCAAATTCAATAATAGTCCCTTAACTTCATGAATCGCATCATTATTAATTCGGCAAATTACATTTAATATCATACAGGCCTAGTTCCACAACCTCTCACTATGTGCGGGGAGCGCTCTCTTCCCTCAGACGACCTTGAAAGCTCAGTATCGCCAATGGCGCAGCGTTTGAAATTACACTGAAATTTCTGAATATCATAATCGACCCCCCTAAAAAAAGACAGCACTGCCCTCATGTGCTGAGAAAAACATGCATACGACCCCCCTAAAAAAAATTTCTAAGAAACTGCATCTCACCCCTTCAGCGTGCTAAACGCAGCATTCCCGTTTTCTCTTCTCCCCTTCTCTCTCCCGCTAACACTCGACCCCCCTAAAAAAAGACAGCACTGTCCTCATGTGCTGAGAGAACAACTTAGAAACCACCTTCAACTCTGCCCTATTCCAACTCGCAGCCAGCAACTCCATTTCTTGCCTAGCCCAACTCAAAACCAACCAGAACATCACGCTCCCCTTTTGCCTGGCCCTTAAGCTAGAGAACCAGTGTCCAAAATAATACCAAATCCGCATCCTGCATACTCTCCTTTGGCCTGGCCCTTGAACTAAGAGGAACCAGTGTCAAAACAATACACAGTCCAAAACAAACAAGCTCTCCTTTGCCTGGCCCTTGAACTAAGAGGAACCAGTGTCAAAAAATACTCAGTCCACACGAACGCTCTCACGTCTTCAACGATCGACTCAATCCACATCTCCGAACCTCATGCCGGCAGACCAACCCTCTGACAATGTACCAGTCCATATTAGTGAAGCCCTGGACATTACAACCGTACTCTCAATCCCGCTCATGACAGCAACCACTACTCAACGCACATCTCTGACCTAACCATCTCTCCAATCCCTTCTGCCCTACTCACCACTCCTCCAACTCACCCTCGACAACCTACCTTTTCTCATTACCATGCACACCTAAACTGTAATCGGTCGGCTTCGTCTTGTCTCTCAGCTGGAGGGCTCGATCAACCTCTCTGAACTACTTACATACCCCTGTATTTTCCCACTTGGACCTGACACTTCCTTGACTGCTGGACGTGTGCCTGACATTCACCCCTTGTTTCCTCCCTGAACCGTTGAATGTGTGCCTGAAACTCCCACTTGAACCTGTTTACCCGTGCTTGATAATCCCTCTTTAGGTCTCCAAACTCCTCTCTCAGCTGCACCAAGGTCTCGTGGCTGTCTCTCATCCTCCTCATTTTTATCTCTACTGTCAAGCCTAACCAACTCAATCCGGGCACAAGGATGAACATCAGTGCGAGTTCAATCCCTACCATTACTAACCAACACATGATGGCGTTCATTATCCCAACCACAGAACTATCAGTCACGACATAAAAAATAACTACGCTCTGCTACCATTTGTAACCGGTCGGAATTTACTGGACCTTTAATTTCTCACTTGACTTGGGGTTTATTAAAGATTATTAGATGGTAATTGCAGTGGAAGCGCCCCTTAGTGAGAAATCCCGAACCAGCACAAGAGCACTTAAATTTACTAAACAAAATGAATTGTCCGTGACCCGTGGAAGGATAGCGTCTGTGACTGGGATGAATGAGACACACTGTAAAATTTACACTTATATTCCCTCCAACACTACAAACACAATCAAATAATGGTACACCAATATGCGCACTTTTTAACCTGAACTTAAAACACTACTCTGGGGAATAAAAGTTATACATGATATTGAAATTATTAGAAACTCAGACAATGCCTCATTAGACAACAATAAATTCAAAGTATTAAGAAGTGTTGCTTGCACACCTGAAACAGGCCTTAAGGGTTTTCACAAAATAATATCCACCACTGCGGAAGTGGTATAAAAATAAGAAATTATTAATTCCACCATGAAAAGGCCTAAAGGGCACTCAATATAATTATGTTACACCAACAGATGCAGCCCTTAAGGGTTTTCAACAAAAGAATATCAATCACTGAGAAAATGGTATTAAAAAAATTAGAAATTAATAACTCTACAATGAATAGGCCCTAAGGGCACTCAACAAAATTACATCAAGCACTGAGAAAATGGTATAAAAAAATAACAACTTATTAACTCCACCCTGAGTAGGCCTTCAGGGCACTCCACAAAATTGTACTACCCCAACAGATGCACACCTCCTAACCTAACTTAAACACTACTCTGAGGAACAAAGGTTATACCTGAGATTGAAATTATAAAGAAATATTACATGCATTAAAGGAACTAAATCACAGTATCACTTACAACAGAGGAGGAACCTCATCTGAAAAACAGTTCCCTCATTCTCTAGCATCAATTAGTGAAACAAACATTAAAAAACAATACTATCAAAATTATTTAAGAAATATTAACTACACACAGCCAGACAACATCAGTAACTGAAAAATAGTATTACCTACACATAAAAATATTATCACTATTATTAAGAAGTTACTGAGTCCAATATCCGTGAACCATGCCTCCTAACCTAACACACACACAGATTCCACCTGCACTCCGTAGTCGTTTAAGGCACAACCAACAGGCACCCGTAGTTTAAGGCCCAAATCAGCCTTTCTCCACCTTGGAAAGTGTACCTCTAAGCTCCACTGACTCTTGGCCCCAGTGTGCGGCCCTGTATCACTCAGCTGGCCTCACTTTACCCCCAGTACATCCATGAAACGGAAAGGAGTTAGCCAATCAGACCTTGTACAGTTGAGAGAAGCTTTAGCTTCCCGTTAGCAAGAGGGTTTCACTAAGCTGCTTGAGACATGTGGTGTTGTGAGCCGAGGTAGAGGAGAGCTGATGACCCCAACGATCGGTCCGTCGTCAGCTGGGCACCCAGACGGCTAGATTCCCTCAAGAGATCCTTTGATACCCCGCTAAAAAGTGACAGGCCTACACTGATCGGTCCAATGGCGACAATCGCCACCCTCAATCATCAACCGCAGTCTCAAACGGCAGTCAATCTCTCGCAGTCAATTTCTCGCAGTCAAGTGGGTTCTGACGGAAACCCTGAAATGAACTCACTGTTAGCTCTTGTTAACTTTATCACTGCCCTATCTAAACCCTGTCTGAGATCGAATGAGACTTACTTGTTATACTGCAATAGTGCAGCACAGGTGACTAGGCCACGTGACTATTTCTGTGACTGACGCGCAGGGACGTCTTGCTGGACCGAATGCTTCCACGTGACTAAGGACCAGCCAGCGTCGCGTCTCTCCAAGGCGCTAGCTTAGGCCTATGTGACATATTTTCCGCCTAACTAATAACTCCTTGGGACACCCGTAACATTATTCAGACTGATAAATAATCTATAATAATTCCATATTCAATAATAGTCCCTTAACTTCATGAATCGCATCATTAATAATTCGGCAAATTACATTTAATATCATATAGGCCTAGTTCCACAACCTCTCGCTATGTGCGGGGAGTGCTCTCTTCCCTCAGACGACCTTGAAAACTCAGTATCGCCAATGGCGTGGCGTTTGAAATTACACTGAAATTTCTGAATATTACAATCGACCCCCCTAAAAAAGGACAGCACTGTCCTCATGTGCTGAGAAAAACATGCATACGACTCCCCTAAAAAATTGCTCTAAGAAACTGCATCTCACCCCTTCAGCGTGCTAAATGAAGCACTCCCATCTTCTCTTCTCCCCTTCTCTCTCCCGCTAACATATATATATATATATATATATATATATATATATATATATATATATATATATATATATATATATATATATATATATATATATATATATATATATACATACAGTTTCAACGCCTCCACATTCGGTCCCACGCGTTTCCACGTTAACGCGGTGCCTGCCAGAACCTAACGTGCTCACATTACGCGGTGCGTGAACCCCATTACGCGGAGAGTGTCCGGCGCGACGCTATTTTTAGATTCGCCCCACCCGCCTGCCTGCCTGTGCTCTCGCCTCTCCCTCCTCCTCCCTCCGCTTGGGCAAGCCGCGCGGTAAGGTTGCGCAGTGTGTGTCTTTGTTGCGTTATCACTGACGTCATATGACGTATCGGACTGTGATTGGCCATGCATCCCTACCCCCCTCTGCTGCTAGCTGTAATTGGCTTAAAGTATTATGACGTGTCCACCCGGGGGAGGGAGGGAGGGAGGAAAGATGATCCTTGACCTAGCCGCGCCAGTTTCATCCCTCCACGCCAGACCGTGTAAACGTGCATCCATTGTTCTCTAAAATGGCTTCCGCCGGACCACCACCCCCAGAGAGAAACCTTTCCTTACCTGGACCCAGCGGCACTAAGCCAAAGAACACACGACGTTCCTTAAGCTACGAGGTGAAGTATACCATCATCCAAGAGTTGGAGAAAGGAACAAGGCAGGTTGATTTGGCGCGCCAGCATGGTGTGAATGAATCTACGATTCGAACAATAAAGAAGGATGCAGCCAAGATAAAGGAGCACATGAAGATCACAAAGTCTACAGGTGCTTCTATGATCAAGTATTTTCACAACCAGGTGCTTCTCAAGACAGAAAAATTACTTGTGAGGTACTTGGTGCGTCAGGCGCGACGGAACATGGCGGTCGACACGCGCTCTGTTAAGGAGTACGCACGTGAACTGTACATTGCAGTGGCACGAAAGATGGGAACTACAGAGCCCAAACCCTTTAATGCTTCCTCTGGGTGGTTACAGAGGTTTAAGATCCGGAACAAGATCACCAATATAAACATTGGTGGTGAAGAAGCAAGTGCTGACCGTGCTGCGGCTAGGGAATTTCCTCCGTTTTTACGTGAGATTATGGAGGAAGGACAGTACACCGACGACCAGGTGTTTAACATGGACGAATCTGGTCTTTTCTGGAAAAGCTACCTTCCAAGTCCTTCGTTGTAAAGAATGCCAGCAAGATTCGGGGCCGGAAGATGCAGAAGGAACGCATCACCGTCCTGTTTACCACCAATGCCTCCGGTACCAGTAAGCTCAAGTTATCGGTGATCCACACAGCACGCAAGCCGCACGCCTACAAAACCATGGACATGACCAAGCTAAATGTCCACTGTGACCGCGCAAAGTGGATGTTCTCTACACTGTCCCCCTCTCTCCTGGTTTGTTGTTTCTGTTTAGTTCCCGTGTAAAAGAAATTCTGGCGACGGCAGGTAACCATTCAAGATTTATTTTGTTGCTGCTGGACAGCTTACCAGGACACTTTCGCCCACTGTTAGATCGTCCACTTTGGCGTAAAGTGGTCTTCCTTCCTCCCAACACTACGTTTATATTACAGCCCATGGACCAAGAGTTAATCTGCAATGTAAAAGCTGCATTCTCAACAAAAAAATTCCAGCTCCTGAACGACTACACCAACACCAGGGAAGAGTTGCGTATCCTGAGTGACACCACCACCGATAGCAAGAGCGAAGAAGACGAGGATCAACAGTTGGCAGAGCAAAAAATACTTTTCAAACAATTCTGGAGAATATTTAACATCAAGAAAGCTGTGGACTTCTTGGTGGAGGCATGGGATCAGCTGTCTGTAGCAACTGTTCGTCACGCATGGAGACATGTGTTGCAAGGCATTCCGGGCGTAAGGCAGAGTCAATCTGTGACTGGTGAGGTTCAGACTGTTACAGTAGCAGTGGACCTTGCCAGAGAAGCTGTGCAGAGTGTTACAGCTGCAGGCTTCTCCGAGACCACCAACGACGACATCCTGGCGGTGATAAGGGATCCTGATGTGACTACCGACGAGATGGTAGATGATGATGACGTCAGTGAAGAGGCAGGTGGTGCGTCATCCCAAGAAGAACACCGCTTATCCCATAGTAATGTTAGGGGTGCCATCGAGTGTGTTGAGAAAATCAAGCTCCTCCTTTCCGACGACCATGATGCAAACAGGTACGAAATCTTCACTACCCAGCTGTTGCAGACTATGGAGCCCTACTTCAAGGTTTATCACGATAACATAAACACCAGCTGTCAGCAAAGCATAACAGAGTTCTTCGCCCGCAACCCACCACAGCCAGCCCAAGCCAGTGATAGTGACAGAGGTAGAGACAGTGAAGATGACTTTGAGGGATTTGTCAGGGAGGCCCTGACAAGTGTGGATGACAGTGATGGTGACTCACCTGAGGGCCAGTAGCCTGCCCTCTGCCTCGGAACCAGCCTCCATCCCCGTACGCCGACCCATCTCTTCTACTAACGTAAGTGTTCAACCTAACTTTTAGTTTTCCTAACCTAACCTTTATTTTTCCTAACTTAACCTTTATTTTTCCTAACCTAACCTCTTCTATATTACTTGTGTGTGCATACCATTATAAAGTTAAGATAAAATTTTTACAACATAGTTGTGTGTCGTCAAAAAGTGGAGTTTGGGGGTCGGCCCGGTCTCTATTTCAATTAATCCCATATGTTATGTTGTTCACTTTACGCGTTTCTCACTTACCGCGGTACCCTGTGGGTTATATTAATCGCGTAAAGTGAGGGTTGACTGTATAGTCCTTATCCACCCATATTTCAAGTTAGAATCATTACAAATATACTCGGTGCCATAAGAGAAAAAGGGATGGAGTTACACACATGCTCCCGCTATGTTAAAGTTATCAAAGATAATTCATACACAAATTCATTAAGTGTAGTATAAAGCCTAGCCAAGTTTAAGGAAAATTCCCATTAGAAGTAATGAAATAAAAATTATAAAACAGGAAGGAAAAAATAATTCCTGCAAACCTTTCTCCACTATGCTGTAAAATGACCAAAATAAACAGATAAAACAGACTTCTTTCACCCATTTTCAACCCTTCACTGCCGTGCCATCCTCATTAACCACCCCTTTTATGTTCTCCTGTCATATAAGTGCTCTGCTAAAGCCTGGGTTTCCACATCCCTCACACTTATCTGTGAGATAAAACCAGTGCATGACTTTTAAAAAGAAAGACCTGGGGTTTGGCATCTCTATCACCAAATCACAGGCTCTCTGACAAGACACCATTAATATACATACGAGTCTTCGGTCAAGTTCAGTGTTTAGTATATACAGAATACTGAAGAAAGTGTACCAGCAATGGCAGTTTGGGGGAGTGGAAATAA
Source organism: Homarus americanus (assembly GCF_018991925.1). Lineage (NCBI taxonomy): Eukaryota > Metazoa > Arthropoda > Malacostraca > Decapoda > Nephropidae > Homarus > Homarus americanus. The sequence continues at coordinate 24,179 of NW_024723450.1, forward strand.
CCATAGTCTCAATTAACTCTCCCCTTTAATCTCAATAATAACCCACAGCTAAATTTCATCACTGTATTCCCCACCTCATTCCCTTATATCATTAAGAAACATTCAGTGCATCTGACAGGCTCTACCTAACTCTCCTTCCTCCTGAGATCAAAAAACAAGCGTTCGGTTCACACATGGCTCTATAAACATCTCTGAGTGTACAACAGCTGACCAGAGACACAACTCCCCTAAATACAGTAAAGACAGCTGAATTCATCCTGAACAATTTGGAAGCCTCTCCTGTAACATCCTGAGTTAGCCATACAGCATTAACAACCTTGTGTATCATGCCTATGCTGTACAGTACTCATATCAGCATTATTACATATATCCAAGAACCTTTCCCCATTCTTACAAAATGTAGCACGTCCCCAAATCTCCTGGGCAACATGCTTAACACTGTAATGGATTGGTCACCTATGTCAGTAGTGATGCTTTTCCCGGGACCAGAACAATCAGTACTAGCCTCTGTAAACCAATGTCACTAATGAAGTCTTTCATGTATATAACACCTTTATTGAATTCCCATGTACTGTACTCCTCAAGCCCTGTGATCAAGGGCCCTTCTATGTTTGGGACCTGAAAGCATGGATCATGGCATCTTAGGTTCAAAGGTTTGCTGCTAACTTATCACTCAATGGTCCATTCAGCCCACTGTTAACTCCTTACCAGACCCTATTATTATTATCAATATTATTTAATAATTCAATATCAAAGTGGCCTGTACTTAGATTGATGGTATCAACAGGACTCTCCCCAACACCAGAAGAGTAATGTCTTGCTCTCCTTAACCCTTTAAGTAATGTTGCACGTAGGTATTTTATTCAGCTGAGAAAAACCCCTTTCGCTCAATGGGTTAAGGGTAAAGTCAAAGTACCTGGTGATGATGGCATAACCCACTCTGTCCAAAGAACCAATGCACAGGTATATTTACCCTCTGCTCCACCTCTTACAACATGAGTCTTGGCATTAGTACCCTACCTTATTTACGGTCAAAAGTACCACCATTTCAAAATCAAAACCTTAGTCTTACAAAATTTGGCCCATCATATATACTACTTCACCTCTCACTAATATTTTCCTCATCTTTATGGCTTCTGTCCTGTCCTGAACACTACCCTTCTTACTTACACTCCCTTCACTGATCTTTAAAGTCACCTTTGACATGGCCATCAGAGTGGTTCAAGGGATGTCTCTTCAACAGGAAGTAAGGTGTTTTCCATGTCCTTAGTGCAACAAAGACTTTTGAATTGAGTTCTCCAGCAGGTAGGGCACTTAGCTGCACACTGGCTGTCTTATTGAATACGCTCATTAGGGGTTTTAAACTGTGACATAAGCTTGTCCTCAGTTATGTTGATGATATATGCGTATGATCCCCAAGTCAACAAACAGATTACAATCCCCCCCCACCCCCACTCAGAGAGTTCTCACAAAATCCTGGTTGAGGAGGATAAGCACATTAAAAATCCTAACCCATTCAGTGTCCATAAAATATCACTGATCAGTGTATGAACTGTAGGTACCTGGGTGTCCCCACTGTTGCCTGGGCCAAGCTGTACACCTCCTGCTTCAAGACCAGACTCTGGGAGTCAATGTTCCTATAGCTTCGACATTCTATCCCTGATACAGTATACTGTACAAGGTACTGAACTTGTTGACTATTATGCCATACACCTTTTTCATGTCTCTAATCAGCATCTCTACAAATTTAATATCACATAAAACGGTCATGAGAGCCATCCTCGGCTGTCCTACGTCCACCCGTTATCAACACGATAAAGTACTATGCTTCACAAGTATTGCTCTCATGAACCAAGTACTTCATATTGTTCTACCTGGCTCCTGCTCTACACTATAAATATTGCCTTTCCAATCCTGTGCTAACACAGTAGAGCCAGGCTAACCTCCTACTATATACTCCTCAGCTGTACCATTCCTACTCCTATCATCCCTCCTTGCCCACATCTTATAATGCTGGGAGGTTGTATATGCCATCCTCAAGTTCCTCAACTTCACCCAAATACCTCCTCTATCTCAAACCCTTCTATTCCTACTTAAAGCTCTCTCTGTTTTCTGAAACTATCTGTGTATGCCTTGATAGATAATTCAAGAGGTATGAGCTGTGGATGTGCCATACTGTATATGACAGGAGTCAATGTGCACACAGTATGCCTTCATATACTGTATGACTAAATAAATACCAGTGAGTGACCTCGTGGGTGTTTAGTTACCTTGTACTGTAGATCACTTCTGTCATGCAGCTGTCCTCAAGACTCCCAGTCTGCCTTTACCTCTCTTACCAATGCCAAGCCCGAGTACCTCATCACTGTCCACAACATACAACTTCCTATCCAGACTTCCAACCTTGACCTTACTATCACCTTCCTGTGACTACTATCCCAAGTTGGCAGCCAAACAAGAATCTAGTAAACTTTCAATTAATACACACCTTGGACGCTTGAGCAATTAACAACATGTGTACCTCCAGGATGCCTGGGAGGAACTAGATCTCAGTAATGCTGAGACACCAGGTATTATTAATACAGCACTCTGTACTGCATATTATGACAAGAAGTCACACATCCCATTACTATGAAATCCCAAGATATAGCACCAGGTTCTGTGACACCCTGTTAGCATATATCAGGTTCTGACACCCTGTTAGCATATATCAGGGTGGATTTTTGCTTACTATGGCAGGTCAAGTGACAACCCACACATTACCAACACTTAAGGCAAGAACAGTACTGTAATGTAAAAGGCCTTATAAAAATACTAAAAAACAAATACTTTATAGTGTGTAACATTCTTTCAGCCATAAGGTCAACTATACCCAAGTTTATATTACCAAGGCTTACTATGTGTGCCACACACCATGATCTCTGTACTTTATCCCATTATGATTTACTCATGTACTGTATCATCAAAACACTCCTGAAAGGCCATCTGCTTCACCTTTTGTACTTGTGACCACTGTACAGTATTAGCCCATCAGGCTCTTACAATCTAACATGGGGTGAGGTAAATAGTTATGAAACTATTTTGGGCAAGGTTTCACCAAAAGTCAATATAACACAAATTAGCCACACTCAATTTGAAACAGATATACAGTAATTTGGTAAGTAATGGGTCTAATATTTCCTGCACGGTTATGGTCTATATTATAATAATTTGGAACATAGAAGAGATTGTGACTCTCTACAACCTTAATAATAAAACTCACAATTAAAAAATGGCTGAAATTATTAATCCATTTCAGTGTATACTTTGGTAACTGAAGACTCCCATTTCAGTGTATACTTTGGTAACTAAAGACTCCCATTTCAGTGTATACTTGGTATAAAGACTTCCATTTCAGTGTATACTTTGGTATAAAGACTTCCATTTCAGTGTATACTTTGGTAACTAAAGACTCCCATTTCAGTGTATACTTTGGTATAAAGACTTCCATTTCAGTGTATACTTTGGTAACTAAAGACTCCCATTTCAGTGTATACTTTGGTATAAAGACTTCCATTTCAGTGTATACTTTGGTACAAAGAATCCCATTTCAGTGTATACTTTGGTAACTAAAGACTCCCATTTCAGTGTATACTTGGTATAAAGACTTCCATTTCAGTGTATACTTTGGTATAAAGACTTCCATTTCAGTGTATACTTTGGTATAAAGACTCCCATTTCAGTGTATACTTTGGTATAAAGACTCTCATTTCAGTGTATACTTTGGTACAAAGACTCCCATTTCAGTGTATACTTTGGTAACTAAAGACTTCCATTTCAGTGTATACTTTGGTATAAAGACTCCCATTTCAGTGTATACTTTGGTATAAAGACTCTCATTTCAGTGTATACTTTGGTACAAAGACTCCCATTTCAGTGTATACTTTGGTAACTAAAGACTCCCATTTCAGTGTATACTTTGGTATAAAGACTCCCATTTCAGTGTAAGCTTTGGTATAAAGACTCCCATTTCAGTGTATACTTTGGTATAAAGACTCCCATTTCAGTGTATACTTTGGTAACTAAAGACTCCCATTTCAGTGTATACTTTGGTATAAAGACTCCCATTTCAGTGTATACTTTGGTATAAAGACTCCCATTTCAGTGTATACTTTGGTATAAAGACTCCCATTTCAGTGTAAGCTTTGGTAACTAAAGACTCCCCAACTATAAAAATTTGGGCAAAGTTCTTCAATCAGTATTTTAAATGTCTTCTTACTACTACTGTACTATAAAAAGCAACCCCTCAAGTTCTCTTGAGATTCCATTTCAAAGAACTTTAAAAAATAAAATAAAATCTGATCTCCCACACTTTTTTATGACATGAATTGCACAAATCTAAAGCTGTGCTTACTACAGTACCAAGGTCTGAAGTTCCCCACCACTGCCAAATCCAAGGGGCTATAACTCATTTGGCATTGCTTTATATTTATATATTACAAGAAATGTAATTGAAATCCATTTCTGGAAAAAAAAAAAAAAAATCTGCTAACTCAATGTACACTTCATTACAGTGGCGGGGAACAACATAATATATCCACTGGAAAGCAATTGAGTCTGTTCAAGATTTTAAGACCCTAAATACCTTATTGGTTATGCAGTATGAAAAATGCTTACATCAATTCCTTTCAAATTTAATGGATCGTTATTGTGCAAATGATACTCATATATAAATCAACACACTGACAATGTAATACAGTACAATGATTATCACAAAAAAGTACAGTATATGGTAAAAGAACTAGGCACTCTGGCTTCAAATTTGTCTTACTTGCAACCCCAGTGAGAACTGTCTCATTCACCTGTGTGACCACTGATATAAGGCTGGGGAAGACTAGAGAGGAAGGTACCAGATCCTTCCTGCAGTGCCACATTGGAATCAGCTATGAAAAGTATCTGTGAGAGCAGTATACTGTACTGTAATCTAATTGGTACTATCTAAAATGGGTAAAGAACCACATTGGCAATGATAAAAGAGGCAAAGTAATGAAGTGTTCCTGAATGAGTAAAAAATGGTGGGTACATAATAAAACAAATTCTTGTCAAAATATATAAGGATGGAAGAAACACATCAAAGACGACAAATTAATTGGTGTGACATGGACGACAGAATGTGAATACAGTCCAGTACTGGTACAGTAGTCAAGGGGTAAAAAGAGGAAGCCTCTAATGAATTCTCCATGAACTGGTTGTGCAATTCATAGCTTGAATGAGTAACAATGAATCAGTTCTTAGAAGGGAAAATAAACTGAAAGGATTTAGGCGGGAATTTGAGAAAATTGTAAGTTTTTTAGTACAATATTGTAAGATGAAAGAAAATACTGTAGATACAGATCGGGATTCTGCCTAATATATAAGTGTAATGAATATAATAATGTAGTGGTCTAAGAAATTATTGATACTGTACTGAACACTGAGGAACTGATGTTTGCATAAATCACATAACCACACAATGCCATGAGCGTAAGATCTACAGTAAGGTAAACTTTATACGTCACTTTCAGATCTTTTCCTCCTCACTCACTCAATTCCACTCATACGTACGTTATCCGTAATAAAAATTCAAGTATTAATTCCGTGTTTAGAATTTCCTAACATCAAAAATGGGGCATGTAAACTCACATTCATAACTATAAAATAAGTAAAATAACTTAAAGCTGTTACTCACCACTCAGCAGGCTGCGAAAGCTCAGGTTGGTCAGGCTAATTGGAAAAAAATAAATAAAATGTCAATATGAACATCACAACAATATTCCTGAATTTATGAATACAGTTACCAATTATTAATTCCCACATTGGAGGAAATATCTGTACTAAGAATTATTTACAAATGACCTTATTCAACATTTCTCTTGTACTTAAGAATGTCTCCAATTAACACCATCTTTAGAAACTGGGCCTGAAAATGTCAGTTACCCAGTCAGCAGCCGTAATACAAAACGAGCCTTAAATTTGAAGATACAAAATGAATTAAGTATCAAATTAAAGATAAAAGTATAGGAAAAATGAAATCTATGATAAGAGGGGTTTCTTATGTAACCATCCAAATGAGATGGTTCATTTCATATTGTATACAGCTCTTTACAATCTAACGCTAAAAACAAATACCCGGTATGCCATGATGTGCAACCTTTATATTTGTCCTTATATCCCCAGTAACAGTTTACATCCTGGTATTCATGATATTAAGAATAAATGAATGATTATGAATACTACAGTATCTCAGCGCTGCAACAGCCAGGGTCATATGACGCCAGAGATAATTAATGGTAAAAGGTTGACATTACAAAGGTAACCAAAATTACACCTTATAACAAGACTGGACTAAGGAGGAAGAAGTATAAATGAAGATTTTTACTGTTCTACATTTTTTATTTATTTCTTTTTTTGTATTAATTTCCTTTTTATTTTGAAAGATGTTTGACTTATTGAAAACCAGGATATAATTTTTTTCAGGCCCCAGTATGAAATAAACATGCACAAATACTCACTTTCCGTTATGCTGGCTGTTTGTCCGTTCAAGGAACTGCCAACTTGGTACCTGTAGGAGTGATGAAAGACCCCGTCCTGTCTTACCATCACAACTGTCTTCTGATGTGGTCTCGCTGCATTGTCGACTTTTGGAGGATGTGGGTGCCTGGACTTCAATGGTGCCAGTGCGCTGCCTTGTTTGGCGGGTTGACATTTCAATAGGAACCCTTGGTCTCTTGTTGGGCTGTGATTCTTGTGAACCAGTTAAGTTATTCACACTTCCTCTCCCCCTTCCTCTACCTGACCCCCTACCATGGCCTTGACCACTACCCCTTACCCTTGGCATATTATCTCTACTGGTCTCTTGATTCGAGTCAGACGAGCTAACATTTCCAACACCTCCTTGATGTGCTTTACCTTTTCTGCCACGTCTTCCTCTCCCTTTGGATTTAATACTTCCATTTTCATCACTAAAACTTGCTACTGAACAGAGAGATAAAGTATCAGAAGACTGATCTGAACATGATGCTTTATTTTCTATGTTTTCAGTTATATCTGAGGGTAATGTTGGCCCATAATGACTAGAAGCCTCACTAACAATAGCTTCACTGTGCTCATGAATTGCAGATGTTTGGGACAGATCTGTAACTGAATCTGCACCACTTTCAATCATCAATGTTCCGCCATCTCTTGACACTGAATAAATACTTTGAGCCTCTTCATCTACATTGCACAACCTTGAAAGATCTTGATTATGTTCTGCAATTTGCTTTTCAAGGTCTGGATCATTAGTAGCTTCTCTCTCCCCTGGATCATTAGTAGCTTCTCTCTCCCCTGGATTATTAGTAGCTTCTCTCTCCCCTGGATTATTAGTAGCTTCTCTCTCCCCTGGTTCAATAGTAGCTTCTCTCTCCCCTGGTTCAATAGTAGCTTCTTTCTCCCCTGGATCACTAGTAGCTTCTTTTTCCCCTGGATCATTAGTAGCTTCTCTCTCCCCTGGATTATTAGTAGCTTCTCTCTCCCCTGGATTATTAGTAGCTTCTCTCTCCCCTGGTTCAATAGTAGCTTCTCTCTCCCCTGGTTCAATAGTAGCTTCTTTTTCCCCCGGATCATTAGTAGCTTCTCTCTCCCCTGGATTATTAGTAGCTTCTCTCTCCCCTGGTTCAATAGTAGCTTCTTTTTCCCCTGGATCATTAGTAGCTTGTTTTCCCCCTGGTTCAATAGTAGCTTCTTTTTCCCCTGGATCATTATTAGCTTCTTTTTCCCCTGGATCATTAGTAGCTTCTTTTTCCCCTGGATCATTAGTAGCTTCTCTCTCCCCTTCTGGTATAGTTAAAGCTAGTTCTTCATTGTTGGTGGGCTCATTAACTGGTATTGATACAGCTTCTTCTTGAGAGTCCAAAGCCTCTGATCCTATGCTTTGTTGTTCATTAACAGCTACACTTTTTTCAACTGTTACCATGGCTGGGTGAATGTTAAATTGAAGGGGATCTTGAGGTGCTGATAATTTCAAGTCTGATGCCATTAGGCTCTTGAAATTATCATATGATGAAGTTTCTGCAACTAAATTATATTTAAAATTTTCGCTTGTTTCTATATCTCCCAATGACCCAAGAGAAGATCCTGAACAAGAAGAAAACTTGGCACTTTCCTCTTGCAGCTGAGGCACAGTAATAGTTGAACCTTTGTTAGCGTCCTCTTCATTGTAACCACTGTCATCACTAGCAGCAGAGGCAGCAGGAGACAGAAACTGAGAATCACACAACGCAGACACTTCCTCTTTAGCACAATCATTTGGTGCACAAACTAATGACTTAGCTTTATTATTATCAATTTTCTGACCTTTCTCCACTAAACTTTGTGGATTATCTAAAATTTCTTCAATTACTGATGAAGAATTACCTGTTAAATTACTGGCAAATTCCTCATTATAATTATAATTGCAAAGTCCATTTTTCCCTGTACTTGTAATTATTTGAGAAAAAGCTGATCTTTGACTGGGAATATGTCTTTCTTGTTCTCTATTATTTGAATCAATCACAGTTTGTTGCAAAACACTACACAAGTTAGGTTCTGTACTGGAAAGGTCTTCTACACTGTCTGTGAGTGTGTTATCCTTTACATCAAATCCTTTCATCCAGGATTCAAGTTCTGCATTTACAACTTCTAGTCCAGTATCATCACATGATGTGCCAGTTGCTGATTCCTTTTTGGCAGGGTGTGTTGGCAAGTCCAAATCAAGACTATTAAGCAACTCAAAGAAACCGTCACAGCTTGAATCAGTCTTCACCTCTGGAGGCTGAGATTGTGAAGGAACTTCAGTTTGATCGGCAGCAGGAGGATATTTCCTTGAAGATTTCTTATTTTTCCTACTGGGTTTTGGAGGTGCATAAGACTTTTGTAGGAGCAGTTCCACTTCTTTATCTGTGACAGATACCAGTGACTGGGCAGGACTTAGTATTGGGCTTTTAATATCTGATAGCACACCACTGGTAGAACTACCTGTACTAGTACTCCCCCCCCAAAACTGCCGACGTCCTGTAAACAGAAAGTACATACATTAGTACTGTTACCGCCACAGTAAGATAAACTAGAAGAGAGAAAGGAGAGGGATGGCCACAGTAAGATAAACTAGACGAGAGTGAGAGGAAAAAAAAGTGTTGACAACGAACTTTGCTGACGTGTTAAATGGCGCGCCGGTCACATGTTACTAAGGCGAGATGGAGCTTGTAACAGAGGGACAGTCTATCACCGTCTACTGTAAAGGCAACATCTTGATTCTCGCCAATAACAGTTTCCCGGAAGATATTATTCGCTCTCGTTGGTCAAACCCTAGACCCCAAAACGTGAGTGTGATTGTGAAATATATATTGATCAATGATCATATTATGCAAACTGTGTCCTGATGTATCAACAGTTGTAACATACGAGTTATATTTAAGAGGTTAATAGGTTATGTACTGTATATTGATCGTACTATTCAAACTGTGTGTCCTGATATACCAGCATTTGTTATACTGTATGTGAATTGTTCTTTAACAGGTTTTGACCAAATTATACTCATCGAGTCAATGACAAGGGTCTTATTATCCAGCACAAACCAATAACGCTCCTATGAGCGTTCACAAGTACATTACATATACCTGTACCGGTATAATAAAAGCAATGTGAGGGTGACAGTACATTAAAGGGTTTCCGAAGAGCTTGATAGATGGCAAATGTTACACCAGGGATATAAGATATATATAATGTGAAGTTTCTTTCAACTTTTCTGTGCATGTGAAGGCATTGTTTTTCATGTATGAAACATAACTCAACTAATATCTAAAGATCTAGAACACTGTTAATTTGCCTACATATTGTGTTCAGAAATACGTATTCACAATAATTAATAACTTTGCATTGTGTGTGTGTGTGTACTATAGTTAGGTTAGGTTAGGATTCCGTGACAGCAAAGTAGTAGTACTATACAGTAGTTATACAGTAGTTAGTAATTCTGACAAAAACTTACCCAAATATGATGATCGATGTGCGTTCTGCACCCTTATATTCCGAGTAATTACACAATCCCATGGTGATGACAATAATAGGGAGTCACATTCCACATTGTCACACCGCAACACTGCTTCTTCCAGAGAAAATTGAAAGGGGCGCACACGTCCTTCTCTGCAGTGTGCGCATGGACGATCCAAGCTCTGGAAACATAAATGAAGGTTTTGATTATGTAAAATACAAAATAAATAAAAGACTAACACTGACACATACAATACTAAAAGAGAAAATAGCAAACCTGAAATCGATTTGCAGTTGTCGAGCGATAAGAAAGTTGTCTTTAATTCAGATATCCCTTGTTTATCAATGGGGTTGCGTTACTGAAAACCTAACGTCAAGTGAAATTATCATTAAACGAGGGATAACAATAACACAGTGGACGAACAACAGGTTCAAATGGCAGGGCGCTAAAACAATGAGTACAGTAGTACATTACTGTACTCCCTAATAATAAAGCAATAATAAATAAGTTTGTTATAAATGGTTTCTAAATTAAACAATTGATTTATTAACACCAAACTTCCATATAAACAATGTAGTTCTGAGTTAAATGATTTACTGAGCAAAAGGTGAGCCTAATACTGTATCTTGACCTTTTCTTCCAAACTTCTCATAGTAAGCACTTTTTTATGATTCTCACGCGCACTGTCACTAAATTTCCTCTTAGGGCTCATGATTGTGGTTAAATTCGACCAAAGAGAAAAACTTTATGAGCAATCACACCTGGGTGACGCTTTGTTATATCGTATTGGCCACTTATCAGCTACTAGCCATTTGGGCGCTCTATCCAGTGTTAGTACAGGAGGAAACCGGGGACCGGGAAACCTGTGATGTTTGGTAGTGAGGGTCACACTGGATAGCACCCTTCTCATGTGTGTCTGGGCCGAGGCTCAAACCCTTGACATATTGGTGAGAGTTATGCCTTGGCGAGATGCGTGATGAGGCTCATGAAATAGCTAGCGAATATATTATGGTCATAATTTATCTAGGCAGCCCCTTCCGGCAATAAGCCCAACCAGAAGTACCATGGAAATTGATAATTAAATAGATATTATAAGTGTTTAAATGGTGGCAAAATATATGATTATGATGTTATGATATGATAAGTAAGAGGGACGCTGAGTGGGTAGACTCAATTCACAAGCAATAAGAGCGACTTTTTACTTTAATTATAAGCATAAATAAATGCACAACCAATATATATATATATATATATATATATATATATATATATATATATATATATATATATATATATATATATATATATATACTCTCTATATATATATATATATATATATATATATATATATATATATATATATATATATATATATATATATATATATATATATATATATATATATATATATATATATATATATATATATATTAGCAATGCATGAAGGATAAGGGAAATTGTGGGGTAAAACATTGTGGAAAAACTAATCATGACACTAAAATTATGTCTCTATGTGCTTTGTCCATGAAGAAATTAATTAACTATCATAAATATTGCTCCAAAAAATTTGCAGTCAATGTGTGTTGTCTACCAAATTTGTTTAAAAAAATTACAACTGACCCGCTTGATCCGAGCGTACTCTCACGTCCACAAAATAAAAATTTAATTACACCATTACACTTCAACAAAGTTGCTTCCATTGGTGCCAAATATCAAAATAAGTACCTTCTGTTTAATATATTGGGGCTCTGACCCCCGGCTTGGAAGTTAGGGAAGGTTAGGTAGGTTTCTTTGGTTGGTTAGATCATGCTCTATTAGGTTCTTGTAAATTTCATGGAAATGTCTGAGAACAGCATTACCACTAGAAACAGTTGTTTGATTTCATTAATTTTTTCCACAAATGTTCTTATCATTATAGTAAATATTTTAAAATAAGCAACATTTACTAGAAACTGACCTAACCAACTAAAGAATTCTACCTAACCTTACCTAACTTCCTAGCTGGGAGGTGGAGCCCCTGCCATATTAAACAGAAATTATTGTACTTATTTTGATATCTGGTACCAATGAAAGCAACTTTGTTGAAGCGTCATGGTGTAATTTGTCAATTTTTGTGGACATGAGACTACGCTTGGACTGTGCAGGTTGGATTTAAACAAACAGCAGACGACAACACACGCTGACTGCAGCTTTTTAGGAGCCGTATTTAAGGTAAATAATTAACTTCTTCACGTACAAAGTACGTAGAAAGATCATTTTAGTGCCATATGATGAGTTCCTTACTGTGTTTTACCCCACAATTTTCCTCATCCTTCATACCCTGCCCACTACAAGTAATTTATGATCTTAGATAGAGAAACACTAAACAAAAATACTTATAATTGAAATAGAAAGTTGTCACATCTTTTAAAATACTAACTATAATGATAAGAACATCTGTAGAAAAAAATAAAAAAATCGATCAACTTCTTCCAGTGGTAATGGTGTTCTCAGAAATTACGGTAATTATATAGGACTCAACAGTGAGCAAAATTTATGGGAAAAAATTATGAAAACACCGGATTTTCACTGTTATATTATAGTGGACAATGTTGTAGTTTGTGGAAATATAGAAAAAAAATGGATATTTAAAAAATAAATGCTATTTAACATTTGCGGGTATGAAAAAGACCTAACCAACCTAACCAAACAAACATACCTAACCTTACCTAACTTCCTTACCGGGGGGCAGAGCCGATCAATAGGTGAAGAGGATATAAGAAAAATAAAAGCAACAGAGACGTGACCGATTGCCCAAGCGGCTAACGAGCCGATCAGTGGCGAAGAGGATAAGAGTAAAAAGTAAAGTAAAATGATATGGTGAAATTTGAGGCATTTTCTGGACGTGATATGATATGGTGTATCAGCTCTAGGCAGCCCGGGAGGTGGAGTGATTTACTGTGTTGCGGGTTCCACAATAAATGATTGTCATATCAGAACTCACCGATGAAAATAATGTAAGAAAATAAACAGTAAGAAAAATGACTAGCTCATGGGTTAGTCCTATATATTAACCGAAATTACATTACGATGTTCTCTTTAATACCCTATTTTCAATAATTGACATGTTTTCTCTAGTCAACACAACCAAAACACCTGACAGCTCCAGCATCACATTGTGGCATGTAATATCTCACATAATAATTGTTAATTTAAGGTAACAGCATTACTGTGCTCGATAACTACTAAATTACTGATAATTAGTCCACGTTACGATAGAAGAAACACTTGGCTCACTTTTATGTTGGCGGTGTTTTGCCTCTACCTTCCCTCCCACCCCACTTTATGACCTAGTTTACCCTACAAAGAAAATTATGGTTGTATATTTTGTTTATTAATGAAACAGTATAAGGCCTTACCATCTCGGTGGCGGTGCAGTGAGCCGCCTCTCATGGCCTCGTGATGGACGCCGCTATTAAACGTTTTGCCGCGGTCAGTGAGTCGCCATCTTGTGTTGTGACCATGCGCGACTCAACTTGTCCCGACCCCTGCACCACTCTCTCACAAACTCACTTTCAATTGTCTAAACTATAATGTTGGTAAACACTTATGATTTAAATTGTAATTATATGAGATATAGATTGTTATATATGCTTTTGGATACATTTGATTCTTATATTGACATAATCGTAGAATATAATATGAGCCAACACATCCGGAGGTGTTGGTGGTGAGGCTGACGTAGTGTTTGTGTCATCTGGGGGAGTTATTGGCTGCATATTGCTAATGCTGCGTAACTCATCTATCAACATCATTTCGCATGCCAGCTGTTAGGTATTGCTGATCACACTTGCTTGTTAAGAGGAGGATCACGTTGCCGTACGTGGCATTTTAAGGTGAAAAAATGTCTGAACGTAAAGTCCTTAACAAATACTATCCTCCAGACTTTGACCCATCTAAAATTCCTAGGGCAAGATGTCCAAGGAATCGCCAGTTTACTGTGAGGTTGATGGTTCCCTGCAATATCAAATGTTATACATGTGGGGAATATATTGCCAAAGGAAAGAAATTTAATGCCAGGAAAGAGGATGTAGAAAACATGACTTATCTCGGTGTTCGAATCTATCGTTTCTACATAAAGTGCCCAGGATGTCTTGCTGAAATATCTTTTAGGACAGATCCAGAGAGCACAGATTATGTCATTGAGGCTGGTGCTCATCGCAATTTCCAAGCATTAAAGTTGGCAGAGGAACAAGCAGCGAGAGAGGAGCGTGAAGCGAGGGAGGAGATCGAGTCCAACCCAATGTTGCTGTTAGAAAACCGAACTCAACAATCCCAGTACGAGATGGAAGTATTGGAGTCGCTTGAAGATCTACGTGAAATGAATGATCGGCATGCAGGTATTGATCTTGGAAAAATTGCAGAGAAGTTCGAAACTGAACGAAAGATGACACAGGAACAAGTGGAGGAAGCAGAAAGATTAGCAGCATTACAAGCACTTGGTTATGAAATGATAGAAGGACAAATGGTAAAAAGAGTTGCTCCTGAAGAATTAGAGGAAGAAAAACCACTAAAGAAGAAAATCAAAATAGAAAAGGATACCAAAGTTACCGATGTCCTTACAAGTTCTTCGCTGAGTGTTGGAGATAAATTTAAAAAGGGTAACATGAAATCTAGGCTGGCAGGCATGATTAAAATTAAAGATTCACAAACAAAAAGGGATAAAAGCACAAATGAACCTAAAGGACCCAAATCAACTAAATTAACAGATGTACCGTTACCGAACACATCAAAGCCGGTAGTTCCTTTATCATCATCAGATAAAAGTGTTGATAAAGTTTCATCTAGTACATCTGTGGTAAAAGATGAGGTACAGAATGTTGTATCAAAAGGTCCTAGTGGGTTGTCATTCCTAGGGGCATATTCTGATTCAGAGTCTGATGAGAGTAACTGAGTATCTTTCTCCAGCTGTTACTATTTTGTTCTTGTTGAAATATTGGATG
>NW_024723451.1:0-27979 GCF_018991925.1 Homarus americanus
CTGGTCGAGTATAACAAACTCCCCTGGTCAAGTATAACAAAGAACCCTGGTTGAGTATAACAAAGTCCCCTGATCGAGTATAACAAAGGCCCCTGATCGAGTAAAACAAAGGCCCCTCATCGAGTAAAACAAAGTCTCCTGATCGAGTATAACAAAATCCGCTGATCGAGTATAACAAAGTCCCCTAATCGAGTATAACTATGGCCCCTGATCGAGTTTAACAAAGGCCCCTGATCGAGTATAATAAAGTCCCCTGGTCGAGTATAACAAAGGTCCCTCATCGAGTTTAACAAAGGCCCCTCATCGAGTATAACAACGTCCCCTGGTCGAGTATAACAAACTCCCCTGGTCAAGTATAACAAAGAACCCTGGTTGAGTATAACAAAGTCCCGTGATCGAGTATAACAAAGGCCCCTGATCGAGTATAACACAGGCCCCTCATTGAGTATAACAAAGTCTCCTGATCGAGTATAACAAAGTCCGCTGATCGAGTAAAACAAAGTCCCCTGATCGAGTATAACAAAGTCCCCTGATCGAGTATAACAAAGGCCCCTAATCAAGTTTAACAAAGGCCCCTGATCAAGTATAACAAAGGTCCCTCATAGAGTTTAACAAAGGCCCGTCATCGAGTATAACAAAGTCTCCTGATCGAGTATAACAAAGTCCGCTGATCGAGTATAACAAAGTCCCCTCTATCGAGTATAACAAAGTCCCCTGATCGAGTATAAATAAGGCCCCTCATCAAGTTTAACAAAGGCCCCTGATCGAGTATAGCAAAGTCCCCTGGTCGAGTATAACAAACTCCCCTCGTCGATTATAACAAAGTCCCCTTATCGGGTATAACAAAGTTCCCTGATCGAGTATAACAAAGCTCCCTGATCGAGTATAACAAAGTCCCCTGATAGAGTATAACAAAGTCCCCTGATCGAGTATAACAATGGCCCCTGATCGAGTTTAACAAAGGCCCCTAATCGAGTATAACAAAGTCCCCTGGTCAAGTATAACAAAGGCCCCTCATCGAGTTTAACAAAGGCCCCTCATCGAGTATAACAAAGTCCCCTGGTCGAGTATATCAAACTCCCCTGGTCGGGTATAACAATATCCCCTGATCGAGTATAACAAAGTCCCTGATCGAGTATAACAAAGTCCGCTGAACGAGTATAACAAAGTCCCCTGATCGAGTATAACAAAGAACCCTGGTCGAGTATAACAAAGTCCCCTCATGGAGTATAACAAAGGTCCGTGATCGAGTATAACAAAGGTCCCTGATCGAGTATAACAACGTCCCCTGATCGAGTATAACAAAGTCCGCTGATCGAGTATAACAAAGTCCCCAGATCGACTATAACAAAGTCCCCTGATCGAGTATAACAAAGGCCCCTGATTGAGTTTAACAAAGGCCCCTGATCGAGTATAACAAAGTCCCCTGGTCGAGTATAACAAAGGCCCCTCATCGAGTTTAACAAAGGCCCCTTATTGAGTATAACAAAGTCCCCTGGTCGAGTATAACAAACTCACCTGGTCGAGTATACCAAAGTCCCCTGATCGAGTATAACAAAGTCCGCTGATCGAGTATAACTATGGCCCCTGATCGAGTTTAACAAAGGCCCCTGATCTAGTGTAAGAAAGTCCCCTGGTCGAGTATAACAAAGGTCCCTCATCGAGTTTAACAAAGGCCCCTCATCGAGTATAACAAAGTCACCAGGTCGAGTATAACAAACTCCTCTGGTCAAGCATAACAAAGAACCCTGGTTGAGTATAACAAAGTCCCCTGCTCGAGTATAACAAAGGCCTCAGATCGAGTATAACAAAGGCCCCTCATCGAGTATAACAATGTCTCCTGATCGAGTATAACAAAATCCGCTGATCGAGTATAACAAAGTCCCCTGATCGAGTATAACTATGGCCCCTGATCGAGTTTAACAAAGGACCCTTATCGAGTGTAAGAAAGTCCCCTGGTCGAGTATAACAAAGGTCCCTCATCGAGTTTAACAAAGGCCCCTCATCGAGTATAACAAAGTCATCTGGTCGAGTATAACAAACTACCCTGGTCAAGTATAACAAAGAACCCTGGTTGAGTATAACAAAGTCCCCTGATCGAGAATAACAAAGGCCCCTGATCGAGTATAACAAAGGCCCCTCATCGAGTATAACAAAGTCTCCTGATCGAGTATACCAAAGTCCCCTGATCGAGTATAACAAAGTCCCCTGATCGAGTATAACTATGGCCCCTGATCGAGTTTAACAAAGGCCCCTGATCTAGTGTAAGAAAGTCCCCTGGTCGAGTATAACAAAGGTCCCTCATCGAGTTTAACAAAGGCCCCTCATCGAGTATAACAAAGTCACCTGGTCGAGTATAACAAACTCCCCTGGTCAAGTATAACAAAGAACCCTGGTTGAGTATAACAAAGTCCCCTGATCGAGTATAACAAAGGCCCCTCATCGAGTATAACAAAGTCTCCTGATCGAGTATAACAAAATCCGCTGATCGAGAATAACAAAGTCCCCTGATCGAGTATAAATATGGCCCCTGATCGAGTTTAACAAAGGCCCCTGATCGAGTGTAACAAAGTCCCCTGGTCGAGTATAACAAAGGTCCCTCATCGAGTTTAACAAAGGCCCCTCATCGAGTATAACAAAGTCCCCTGGTCGAGTATAACAAACTCCCCTGGTCAAGTGTAACAAAGAACCCTGGTTGAGTATAACAAAGTCCCCTGATCGAGTATAACAAAGGCCCACGATAAAGTATAACAAAGGCCTCCATCAAGGTATAACAAAAGGCTCTCGATCGAGTATAAACAAAGATCCGCTGATCGAGTATAACAAGTCCCCTGATCGAGTATAACCAAGTCCCTGATCGAGAGTATAACAAAGGCCCTAATCAGAAGTTAACAAAGGCCCCTGATCAAGTATAACAAGGTCCCTCATCAGCAGCAGGTTAACAAGGCCCGTCATCAAATTATATAAAAGTCTCCTGATCGAGAATTATAACAAAAGTCCGCGCCTGATCGAGTATAACAAAGTCCCCTCTATCAGTATAAGAAAAGTCCACTGATCAAAGTGCATAACAAGGCCTCATCGAGTATTAACAAAGTCCCCGGTAGAGTATAACAAGTCCCTGATCGGAAGTATAACAATGGCCCTGATCGAGAGTTTAACAAAGGCCCCTAATCGAGTATAACAAAGTCCCCTGGTCGAGTATAACAAAGGCCCCTCATCGAGTTTAACAAAGGCCCGTCATTGAGTATAACAAAGTCATTTGGTCGAGTATAACAAACTCACCGGGTCAAGTATAACAAAGTCCCCTGATCGAGTATAACTATGGCCCCTGATCGAGTTTAACAAGGCCCCTCATCGAGTGTAACAAAGTCCCCTGGTCGAGTATAACAAAGGTCCCTCATAGAGTTTAACAAAGGCCCGTCATCGAGTATAACAAAGTCCCCTGGTCGAGAATAACAAACTCCCCTGGTCAAGTATAACAAAGAACCCTGGTTGAGTATAATAAAGTCCCCTGATCGAGTATAACAAAGGCCCCTGATCGAGTATAACAAAGGCCCCACATCGAGTATAACAAAGTCTCCTGATCGAGTATAACAAAGTCCGCTGATCGTGTATAACAAAGTCCCCTGATCGAGTATAACAAAGTCCCCTGATCGAGTATAACAAAGGCCACTGATCAAGTTTACCAAAGGCCCCTGATCGAGTATAGCAAAGTCCCCTGGTCGAGTATAACAAACTCCCCTGGTCGATTATAACAAAGTCCCCTGATCGAGTATAACAAAGTCCCCTGATCGAGTATAACAAAATCCCCCTGAACGATTATAACAAAGTCCCTGATTCGAAATTATAACAAAAGATTCCCTCATAGGGAGTTTAACAAAGGCCCGTCATCACGAGTATAACGAGAATACCTGGTCGAGTAAAACAAAGTCCGCTGATCGAGGTATAACAAAGTCCCTGATCAGGAGTATAACAAAGTCCCCTGATCCCGAGGTGTAACAAAGGCCCTAATCGAGTGTAACAAAGGCCCCTCATCGAGTATAACAAGGGATCTCCTGATCCAGAGTATAACAAAAGTCCGCTGATGCAGGTATAAACAAAAGTTCCTGATCCAAGTATAACAAAGTCCCCTGATCCGAAGGTATAACAAGGCCCCTGATCGAGTTTAACAAAGGCCCCTAATCGAGAAAAAACAAAGTTCCCTGGTCGAGTATAACAAAGGCCCCTCATCGAGTTTAACAAAGGCCCCTCATCGAGTATAACAAAGACCCTGGTCGAGTATATCAAACTCCCCTGGTCGAGTATAACAATATCCCCTGATCGAGTATAATAAAGTCCCCTGATCGAGTATAACAAAGTCCCTTGAACGATTATAACAAAGGCCCCTGATCAAGTATAACAAAGCCCCCTAATCGTGTATAACAAAGCCCCCCTCATAGAGTATAACAATGTCCGCTGATCGAGTATAGCAAAGTCCCCTGATCGGGTATAACAAAGGCCCCTGATCGAGTATAACAAAGTCCGCTGATCGAGTATAACAAAGTCCCCTGATCGAGTATAACAAAGAACCCTGGTCGAGTATAAAAAAGTCCCCTCATGGAGTATAACAAAATCCCGTGATCGAGTATAACAAAGGCCCCTGATCGAGTATAACAAAGGCCCCTGATCGAGTTGAACAAAGGCCCCTGATCGAGTATAAAAAAGTCCCCTGGTCGAGTATCACAAAGGCCCCTCATCGAGTTTAACGAAGGCCCCTCATTCAGTATAACAAAGTCATTTGGTCGAGTATAACAAACTCACCTGGTCGAGTATACCAAAGTCCCCTGATCGAGTATAACAAAGTCCCCTGATCGAGTATAACTATTGCCCCTGATCGAGTTTAACAAAGGCCCCTGATCTAGTGTAAGAAAGTCCCTGGTCGAGTATAACAAAGGTCCCTCATCGAGTGTAACAAAGGCCCCTCATCGAGTATAACAAAGTCACCTGTTCGAGAATAACAAACTCCCCTGGTCAAGTATAACAAAGAACCCTGGTTGAGTATAACAAAGTCCCCTGATCGAGTATAACAAAGGCCCCTGATCGAGTATAACAAAGGCCCCTCATCGAGTATAACAAAGGCCTCTCATGAGTACTCTTTCCGTCTCCTGATGATGGAGTATAAAAAAAAAATCGCTGATCGAGGTATAACAATTCCCTGATCGAGTATAACAAAGTCCCTGATCGAGTATAGCAAGAGTCCTTGTCGGGTATAACAAACTCCCCTGGTCGATTATAACAAAGTCCCTGATCCGAGTATAACAAAGTCCCTGATCGAGTATATCTTCTGGCCCTGATCCGGGTTTAACAAAGGCCCTGATCCGAGGTGTAACAAAGTCCCCTGGTCGAGTATAACAAAGGTCCCTCATCGAAAAGGTTTAACAAAGGCCCCTCATCGAGGTATAACAAAGTCCCTGGTCGAAATTATAACAAACTCCCCTGGTCAAGTATAACAAAAGAACCCTGGTTGAAATTATAACAAAAGGTACGTGATCCGAGTGTAACCAGGCCCTCATCGAGTATAACAAAGTCTCCTGATCGAGTATAACAAAGTCCGATGATCGAGTATAACAAAGTCCCCTGATCGAGTATAACAAAGTCCCCTGATCGAGTATAACAAAGGCCCCTGATCAAGTTTAACAAAGGCCCCTGATCAAGTATAACAAAGGTCCCTCATAGAGTTTAACAAAGGCCCATCATCGAGTATAACAAAGTCTCCTGATCGAGTATAACAAAGTTCGCTGATCGAGTATAACAAAGTCCCCTCTATCGAGTATAACAAAGTCCCCTGATCGAGTATAACTAAGGCCCCTCATCAAGTTTAACAAAGGCCCCTGATCGAGTATAGCAAAGTCCCCTGGTCGAGTATAACAAACTCCCCTCGTCGATTATAACTAAGTCCCCTTATCGAGTATAACAAAGTTCCCTGATCGAGTATAAAAAAGCCCCCTGATCGAGTATAACAAAGTCCCCTGATAGAGTATAACAAAGTCCCCTGATCGAGTATAACCATGGCCCCTGATCGAGTTTAACAAAGGCCCCTAATCGAGTATAAGAAAGTCCCATGGTCGAGTATAACAAAGTCCCCTGATTGAGTATAACAAAGGCCCCTGATCCCGAATTTACAACAAAGTCCTTATTAAATTATATCAAACTCCCTGGTCGAGTACAACAATATCCCTGATCGAGTATGGCAAGGTCCCTAATCGAGGTATAACAAAGTCCGCTGATCGAGTATAACAAAGTCCTGATCGAGTATAACAAAGAACCCTGGTCGAGTATAACAAAGTCCCCTCCTGGAGTATAACAAAGGCCCGTGATCGGGTATAACAAAGGCCCCTGATCGAGAATAACAACGTCCCCTGATCGAGTATAGCAAAGTCCGCTGATCGAGTATAACAAAGTCCCCTGATTGAGTATAACAAAGTCCCCTGATCGAGTATAACAAAGGCCCCTGATCGAATTTAACAAAGGCCCCTGATCGAGTATAACAAAGTCCCCTGGACGAGTATAACAAAGGCCCCTCATCGAGTTTAACAAAGGCCCCTCATTGCGTATAACAAAGTCCCCTGGTCGAGTATAACAAACTCACCTGGTCGAGTATACCAAAGTCCCCTGATCGAGTATAACAAAGTCCCCTGATCGAGTATAACTATGGCCCCTGATCGAGTTTAACAAAGGCCCCTGATCTAGTGTAAGAAAGTCCCTGGTCGAGTATAACAAAGGTCCCTCATCGAGTTTAACAAGGCCCTCATCAGGTATAAACGAGTCACTGATGAGTATAACCAAACTCCCTGGTCAGAAGTATAACAAAAGAACCTGGTTGAGTATAACCAAAAGTCCCCTGATCGAGGTATAACAAAGTCCCCTGATCGAGTATAACAAAGCCCCCTCATCGAGTATATTAAAGTCTCCTGATGAGTATAACAAAGTCCACAAATCTAGTATAACAAAGTCCCCTGATCAGGTATAACAAAGCCACTTGATCGAGTAGTAACAAAGCCCCCTGATCGAGTATAACAAAGGGCCCTGATCGAGTAAAACAAAGTCCCCTGATCGAGTATAACAAGTCCCCTGATCGAGTATAACAAAGTCCCCTGATCGAGTATAACAAGTCCCTGGTCGGTACAACAAAGGTTACTCATAGATATTAACAAAAGGCCCGTCATCGAGGTATAACAAAGTCTCAAGATCGAGTATAACAAAGTCCGCTGATCGAGTATAACAAAGTCCCTGATCGAGGTATAACAAAGTCCCTGATCAGGTATAACCAGCCCCTGATCGGGTATAACAAAGGCCCCTCATCAGGTATAACAAAGTCTCCTGATGAGTATAACAAAGTCCGCTGATCGAGTATAACAAAGTTCCCTGATCGAGTATAATTAAGTCCCCTGATCGAGTATAACAAAGGCCCCTGATCGAGTATAACAATGGCCCCTGATCGAGTTTAACAAAGGCCCCTAATCGAGTATAACAAAGTCCCCTGGTCGAGTATAACAAAGGCCCCTCATCGAGTTTAACAAAAACCCCTCATCGAGTATATCAAAGACCCTGGTCGAGTATATCAAACTCCCCTGGTCGAGTATAACAATATCCCCTGATCGAGTATAACAAAGTCCCCTGATCGAGTATAACAAAGTCCCTTGAACGATTATAACAAAGGCCCCTGATCAAGTATAACAAAGCCCCCTGAACGTGTATAACAAAGCCCCCCTCATAGAGTATAACAATGTCCCCTGATCGAGTATAGCAAAGTCCCCTGATCGGGTATAACAAAGGCCCCTGATCGAGTATAACAAAGTCCGCTGATCGAGTATAAGAAAGTCCCCTGATCGAATATAACAAAGAACCCTGGTCGAGTATAACAAAGTCCCCTCATGGAGTATAACAAAATCCCGTGATCGAGTATAACAAAGGCCCCTGATCGAGTATAACAAAGGCCCTGATCGAGTTTAACAATGGCCCCTGATCGAGTATAACAAAGGTCCCTAGTCGGAGTATAACAAGGCCCCTGATCAGCAGGAGTTCAACGAGGAAGCCCCTCATTCCAGTATAACAAAGTCATTTGAATTAGAAATTATAACAAACTCACTGAGAATTAGAATACCAAGAGTCCCTGATCCGGGTATAACAAAGTCCCCTGATCGAGAAAAACAAAGGCCTCTCATCGAGTATAACAAAGGCCCCTCATCGAGTATAACAAAGTCTCCTGATGGAGTATAACAAAATCCGCTGATCGAGTATAACAATTCCCCTGATCGAGTATAACAAAGTCCCCTGATCGAGTATAACAAAGGCCCCTTATCAAGTTTAACAAAGGCCCTTGATCGAGTATAGCAGAGTCCCCTGGTCGAGTATAACAAACTCCCCTGGTCGATTATAACAAAGTCCCCTGATCGAGTATAACAAAGTCCCCTGATCGAGTATAACTATGGCCCCTGATCGAGTTTAACAAAGGCCCCTGATCGAGTGTAACAAAGTCCCCTGGTCGAGTATAACAAAGGTCCCTCATCGAGTTTAACAAAGGCCCCTTATCGAGTATAACAAAGTCCCCTGGTCGAGTATAACAAACTCGCTGGTCAAGTATAACAAAGAACCCTGGTCGAGTATAACAAAGTCCCCTCATGGAGTATAACAAAGGTCCGTGATCGAGTATAACAAAGGCCCCTGATCGGGTAAAAACAAAGTCTCCTGATCGAGTATAACAAAGGCCCCTGATTAAGTTTAACAAAGGCCCCTGATCAAGTATAACAAAGGCCCCTCCTAGAGTTTAACAAAGGCCCGCCATCGAGTATAACAAAGTCTCCTGATCGAGTATAACAAAGTCCGCTGATCGAGTATAACAAAGTCCCCTCTATCGAGTATAACAAAGTCCCCTGATCGAGTATAACTAAGGCCCCTCATCAAGTTTAACAAAGGCCCCTGATCGAGTATAGCAAAGTCCTGGTCGAGGTACATAACAGAAGCTCCCTGGTTCCAGTTTCAACAAAAGTCCCTTATCGAGTATAACAAAGTTCCCTGATCGAGGTATAACAAAGCCACCTGATCGAGTATAAAGTCCTAATATAGACTATAACAGATCCCCTGATCAGGCATATGCTGTGGCCCCTGATCGAGTTTAACAAAAGGCCCCTAATCGAGGTATAAAGAGGTCCCCTGGTCGAGGTATAACAAAAGGCCCCCTCAAGCCAGGTTTAACAAGGCCCCTCATCGAGTATAACAAAGTCCCCTGATCGAGTATAACAAAGTCCGCTGATCGAGTATAACAAAGTCCCCTGATCGAGTATAACAAAGAACCCTGGTAGAGTATAACAAAGTCCCCTCATGGAGTATAACAAAGGCCCGTGATCGAGTATAACAAAGGCCCCTGTTCGAGTATAACAACGTCCCCTGATCGAGTATAACAAAGTCCGCTGATCGAGTATAACAAAGTCCCCTGATCAAGTATAACAAAGTCACCTGATCGAGTATAACAAAAGCCCCTGCTCGAGTTTAACAAAGGCTCCTGATCGAGTATAACAGAGTCCCCTGGTCGAGTATAACAAAGGCCTCCTCATCAAGTTTAACAAAGGCCCCTCATTGAGTATAACAAAGTCCCCTGGTCGAGTAGAACAAACTCACCTGGTCGAGTATACCAAAGTCCCCTCATCGAGTATAACAAAGTCCCCTGATCGAGTATAACTATGGCCCCTGATCGAGTTTAACAAAGGCCTCTGATCTAGTGTAAGAAAGTCCCCTGGTCGAGTATAACAAAGGTCCCTCATCGAGTTTAACAAAGGCCCTCATCGAGTATAACAAAGTCACCTGGTCGAGTATAACAAACTCCCCTGGTCAAGTATAACAAAGAACCCTGGTTGAGTATAACAAAGTCCCCTGATCGAGTATAACAAAGGCCCCTGATCGAGTATAACAAAGGCCCCTCATCGAGTATAACAAAGTCTCCTGATCGAGTATAACAAAATCCGCTGATCGAGTATAACAAAGTCCCCTGATCGAGTATAACTATGGCCCCTGATCGAGTTTAACAAAGGCCCCTGATCGAATGTCAGAAAGTCCCCTGGTCGAGAATAACAAAGGTCCCTCATCGAGTTTAACAAAAGCCCCTCATCGAGTATAACAAAGTCACCTGGTCGAGTATAACATACTCCCCTGGTCAAGTATAACAAAGAACCCTGGTTGAGTATAACAAAGTCCCCTGATCGAGTATAACAAAGGCCCCTAATCGAGTATAACAAAGGCCCCTCATCGAGTAAAACAAAGTCTCCTGATCGAGTATAACAAAATCCGCTGATCGAGTATAACAAAGTCCCCTAATCGAGTATAACTCTGGCCCCTGATCGAGTTTAACAAAGGCCCCTGATCGAGTGTAACAAAGTCCCCTGGTCGAGTATAACAAAGGTCCCTCATCGAGTTTAACAAAGGCCCCTCATCGAGTATAACAAAGTCCCCTGGTCGAGTATAACAAACTCCCCTGGTCAAGTATAACAAAGAACCCTGGTTGAGTATAACAAAGTCCCGTGATCGAGTATAACAAAGGCCCCTGATCGAGTATAACAAAGGCCCCTCATCGTGTATAACAAAGTCTCCTGATCGAGTATAACAAAGTCCGCTGATCGTGTATAACAAAGTCCCCTGATCGAGTATAACAAAGTCCCCTGATCGAGTATAACAAAGGCCCCTGATCAAGTTTAACAAAGGCTCCTGATCAAGTATAACAAAGGTCCCTCATAGAGTTTAACAAAGGCCCGTCATCGAGTATAACAAAGTCTCCTGATCGAGTATAACAAAGTCCACTGATCGAGTGTAACAAAGTCCCCTCTATCGAGTATAACAAAGTCCCCTGATCGAGTATAACAATATCCCCTTATCAAGTTTAACAAAGGCCCCTGATCGAGTATAGCAAAGACCCCTGGTCGAGTATAACAAACTCCCCTGGTCGATTATAACAAAGTCGCCTGATCGAGTATAACAAAGTTCCCTGATCGAGTATAACAAAGCCCCCTGATCGAGTATAACAAAGTACCCTGATAGAGTATAACAAAGTCCCCTGATCGAGTATAACAATGGCCCCTGATCGAGTTTAACAAAGGCCCCTAATCAAGTATAACAAAGTCCCCTGGTCGAGTATAACAAACGCCCCTCATCGAGTTTAACAAAGGCCCCTCATCGAGTATAACAAAGTCCCCTGGTCGAGTATATCAAACTCCCCTGGTCGAGTATAACAATATCCCCTGATCGAGTATAACAAAGTCCCCTGAACGAGTATAACAAAGTCCGCTGATCGAGTATAACAAAGTCCCCTGATCGAGTATAACAAAGAACCCTGGTCGAGTATAACAAAGTCCCCTCATGGAGTATAACAAAGGCCCCTTATCGGTTATAATAACGTCCCCTGATCCTAGTATAACAAAGCCCCCCTGGACGAGTATAACAAAGGCCCCTAATCGAGTATAACAAAGTCTCCTGATCGCATATAACAAAGTCCCTGATCGAGTATAACAAAGGCCCTGGATGAGTATAAAAAGTCCCCTGATCGAGTATAACAAAGTCCCCTTATCAGTATAACAAAGCCCCCTGCTCGAGTATAACAAAAGCCTCTCATCGAGTATAACAAAGTCCCCTGATCGAGTATAACAAAGCCCCCTGCTCGAGTATAACAAAGTCCCCAAATCGAGTCCAAAAAAGGCCTCTAATCGAGTATAAGAAAGTCCCCTGATCAAGTATAACAAAGACGCCTAATCGAGTATAACAACGTCCCCTGGTCGAGTATAACAAAGTCCCCTGTTCGAGTCTAAGAAAGTCCCCTCATCGAGTATAACAAATTCCCCTTATCGAATATAACAAAGTCCCCTGATCGAGTTTAACAAAGTCCCCTGGTCGAGTATGACAAAGCCCCCTGGATGAGTATAACAGTTCCCTGATCGAGTATAACAAAGTCCCCTGTTCGAGTATAACAAAGTCCCCTGGTCCAGTATAACAAAGTCCCCTGATCGAGTATAACATATCCCCTGATCGAATATAACAACGTCTCCTGGCCTAGTTTAACAAAGTCCCCAGATCGAGCATAACAAAGTTCCCTAATCGATTATAACAAAGTCCCCTGGTCGAGTATAACAAAGAGCGCTGATCGAGTAAGACTAAGTCCCCTCATCGAGTATAACAAAGTCCCCTGATCCTAGTATAACAAAGCCCCCCTGGACGAGTATAACAAAGGTTCCTAATCGAGTATAACAAAGTCTCCTGATCGCGTATAACAAAGTCCATTGATCGAGTATAACAAAGTCGGCTGGATGAGTATAACAAAGTCCCCTGATCGAGTATAACATATCCCCTGATTGAGTATAACAAAGTCCCCTGGTCGAGTATAGCAAAGTCCCTGATCGAGTATAAGAAAGCCTCCTGATCGAGTATAACAATGTCCCCTGATCGAGTATAACAAAGCCCTCTGCTCGAATATAACAAAGACCCCTGATCGAGTCCAAAAAAGGCCTCTAATCGAGTATAAGAAAGTCCCCTGATCGAGTATAACAAAGTCCCCGTATCGAGTATAACAAATTCCCCTTATCGAGTATAACAAAGTCCCGTTATCGAGTATAACAAAGTCCCCTAATCGAGTATAACAAAGGCCCCTGGTCGAGTATAACAAAGTCCCTGATCGAGTATAACAAAGTCCCTAGGTCGAGCATACCAAAGCCCCCTAATCGATTATAACAAAGTCCCCCGGTCGATTATAGCAAAGGGCCCTGATCGAGTAAGAAAAAGTCCCCTGATCGAGTATAACAAAGTCCCCTAATCGTGTATAAAAATGTCCCCTGGTCCAGTGAAACAAAGTCCCCTCATCGAGTATAAAAAAGTCCGCTGGCCCGGTATAACAAAGTCCCTAGATCGAGCATACCAAAGTCCCCTGATCGATTATAACAAAATCCCCCGGTCGAGTATAGCAAAGGGCCCTGATCGTGTAAGACAAAATCCCCTGATCAAGTATAAGAAAGTCACCTGATCGAGTATGACAAAGCCCCCTAGATGAGTATAACAAAGTTCCCTAATCGAGTATAACAAAGTCCCCTGATCGAGTATAACAAAGTCCCCTGGTCGAGTATGACAAAGCCCCCTGGATGAGTATAACAGTTCCCTGATCGAGTATAACAAAGTCCCCTGATCGAGTATAACAAAGTCCCCTGGTCCAGTATAACAAAGTCCCCTGATCGAGTATAACATATCCCTGATCGAGTATAACAACGTCTCCTGGCCTAGTTTAACAAAGTCCCCAGATCGAGGATAACAAAGTCCCCTAATCGATTATAACAAAGTCCCCTGGTCGAGTATGACAAAGGGCCCTGATCGAGTAAGACTAAGTCCCCTCATCGAGTATAACAAAGTCCCCTGATCCTAGTATAAAAAAGCCCCTTGGACGAGTATAACAAAGTCCCCTGAACCGAGTATAACAAAGTCCCCTGATCGAGTATAACATATCCACTGATCGAGTATCACAAAGTCCCTGGTGGAGTATAACAAAGTTCCCTGGTCGAGAATAACAAAGTTTTCTAATCGAGCATAACAAAGGCCCTTGGTCGAGTATAACAAAGTCCTCTGATCAAGTATAACAAAGTCCCCTGATCTAGTATAACAAAGTCCCCTAATCAAGTATAACAAAGTCCCCTGATCAAGTATAACAAAGACCCCTGATCGAGTATAACATATCCCCTGATCGAGTATAACAAATTCCTCTGGTCGAGTATGACAAAGTCCCCTGATCGAGTATAACAAAGTCCCCTGATCGAGTATTACATATCCCCTGATCGAATATAACAAAGTCCCTGGTGGAGTATGACAAAGTCCCCTGATCGAGTATGACAAAGTCTCCTGATCGAGTATAACAAAGTTTTCTAATCGAGTATACAAAAGCCCCTCGTCGAGTATAACAAAGTCCTCTGATCGAGTATAACAAAGTCCCCTGATCGAGTATAACATATCACCTGATCGAGTAAAACAAAGTCCTCTGGTCGAGTATAACAAAGTCCCCTGATCGAGTATAACAATGTCACCTCCTCGAGTATAACAATGTCCCCTGATCGAGTATAACAAAGGCCCCTCATCGAGTATAGCAAAGCCCATTGGTCAAATATAGTAAAGTCCACTCATCGAGTATAACAAAGTTCCCCGATCGAGAATAACAAAGGCCTCTGGTCGAATATAACAAAGTCCCCTAATCGAATATAACAAAGTCCCCTGGTCGAGCATAATAAAGCACCCTCATCGAGTATAACAAAGGCCCCTAATCGAGTATAACAAAGTCTCCTGATCGCGTATAACAAAGTCCCCTGGTCCAGTATAACAAAGTCCCCTGATCGAGTTTAACATATCCCCTGATCGAGTATAACAACGTCTCCTGGCCTAGTTTAACAAAGTCCCCTGGTCGAGTATAACAAAGGGCCCTCATCGAGTATATCAAAGTTCCCTGATTGAGTATAGCAAAGTCCCATGGATGAGTATAACAAAGTCCCCTGATCGAGTATAACATATCCGCTGAATGAGTATAACAAAGTCCTCTGGTCGAGTATAACAAAAGCCCCTCATCGAGTATAGCAAAGTCCATTGGTCAAATATAGGAAAGTCCACTCATCGAGTATAACAAAGTCCCCCGATCGAGTATAACAATGGCCTCTGGTCTAGTATGAGAAAGTCCCCTGATCAAGTATATAAAAGTCCCCTGGTCTAGTATAACAAAGTCCCCTAAACGAGTATAACAAAGTCCCCTGGTCGATTATAGCAAAGTCCCCGGGTCGAGTATAACAAAGCCCCCTCATCGAGTATAACAAAGGCCCCTAATCTAGTATAACAAAGTCCCCTGATCGAGTATAACAAAGTCCTCTGGTCGAGTATAAAAAAGTCCCCTGATCGAGTATAACAAAGTCCCCTAGTCGAGTATAACAAAGTCCCCTCATCGAGTATAACAAAGTCCATTGGTCATGTATAAAAAAGTTCCCATGATCGAGCATAGCAAAGTCCCCTGAACGAGTATAACAAAGCCTCCTCATCGAGTATAACAAAGTCTCCTAATCGAGTATAACAAAGCCCCCTGCTCGAGTATAACAAAGTCCCCTGGTCGAGTTTAGCAAAGTCCCCTGATCGAGTATAACAAAGCCTCCTGATCGAGTATAACAAAGTCCCCTGATTGAATATAACAATGCCCCGTGCTCCAGTATAACAAAGTCCCCTGATCGAGTCCAAAAAAGGCCTTTAATCGAGTATAACAAATTCCCCTGATCTAGTATAACAAAGGCCCCTGATCGAGTGTAACAAAGGCCCCTCATCGAGTATAACAAAGTCCCCAAATCGAGCATAACAAAGTCCCTTGGTCGAGTATAACAAAGTCCCCTGTTCGAGTCTAACAAAGCCCCCTTATCGAGTATAACAAATTCACCTTATCGAGTAACAAAGTCCCCTTATCGAGTACAACAAAGTCCCCTAATCGAGTATAACAAAGGCCCTGGTCGAGTATAACAAAGTCTCTCATCGAGTGTAACAAAGTCCCCTAATCGAGTTTAAAAATGTCTCCTGGTCCAGTGTAACAAAGTCCCCTGATCGAGCATAAAAGAGTCCCCTGGCCCAGTATAACAAAGTCCCTAGATCAAGCATACCAAAGTCCCCTGATCGATTATAACAAAGTCCCCGGTCCAGTATAGCAAAGGGCCCTGAGCGAGTAAGACAAAGTCCCCTAATCGAGTATAACAGAGCCCCCTGCTCGAGTATAACAAAGTCCCCTGATCGAGTCTAAAAAAGGCCTCTAATCGAGTATAAGAAAAGTCCCCTGGTCGAGTATAACAAAGGGCCCTGATCGAGTAAGACTAACTCCCCTCATCGAGTATAACAAAGTCCCCTGATCGAGTATAACAAAGCCTCCTGATCGAGTATAACAAAGTCCCCTGATCGAGTATAACAAAGCTCCCTGCTCGAGTATAACAAAGTCACCTGATCGAGTCTAAAAAAGGCCTCTAATCGAGTATAAGAAAAGTCCCCTGGTCGAGTATAACAAAGGGCCCTGATCGAGTAAGACTAAGTCCCCTCATCGAGTATAACAAAGTCCCCTGATCCTAGTATAACAAAGCCCCCCTGGATGAGTATAACAAAGGCCCCTAATCGAGTATAACAAAGTCTCCTGATCGCATATAACAAAGTCCCCTGATCGAGTATAACAAAGGCCCCTGGATGAGTATAACAAAGTCCCCTGATCGAGTATAACATATCCCCTGATTGAGTATAACAAAGTCCTCTGGTCGAGTATAAAAATGTCCCCTGATCGAGTATAACAATGTCCCCTGGTCGAATATAACAAAGTCCCCTCATCGAGTATAACAAAGGCCCCTCATCGAGAATAACAAAGTCCATTGGTCAAGTATAAAGAGATCCCTGGTCGAGTATAACAAAGTCCCCTGGTCGAGTATAGGAAAGTCCCGTGATCGAGTATAATAAAGCCTCCTCATCGAGTATAACAAAGTCCCCTGATCGAGTATAACAAAGCCCCCTGCCCGAGTATAACAAAGTCCCCTAATCGAGTCCAAAAAAGGCCTCTAATCGAGTATAAGAAAGTCCCCTGATCAAGTATAACAAAGCCGCCTAATCGAGTATAACAACGTCCCCTGGTCGAGTATAACAAAGTCCCCTGTTCGAGTCTAACAAAGTCCCCTCATCGAGTATAACAAATTCCCCTTATCGAGTATAACAAAG
Source organism: Homarus americanus (assembly GCF_018991925.1). Taxonomy (NCBI): domain Eukaryota; kingdom Metazoa; phylum Arthropoda; class Malacostraca; order Decapoda; family Nephropidae; genus Homarus; species Homarus americanus. The sequence continues at coordinate 16,765 of NW_024723451.1, forward strand.
TCACCTTATCGAGTATAACAAAGTCCCCTAATCGAGTATAACAAAGGCCCCTGACGAGTATAACAAAGTCCCTGATCGAGTATAACAAAGTCCCTAGTTCGAGCATACCAAAGTCCCCTAATCGATTATAACAAAGTCCCCCGGTCGAGTATAGCAAAGGGCCCTGATCGAGTATAACAAAGTCCCCTGGTCGAGTATGACAAAGCCCCCTGGATGAGTATAACAGTTCCCTGATCGAGTATAACAAAGTCCCCTGATCGAGTATAAAAAAGTCCCCTGGTCCAGTATAACAAAGTCCCCTGATCGAGTATAACATATCCCCTGATCGAATATAACAACGTCTCCTGGCCTAGTTTAACAAAGTCCCCAGATCGAGCATAACAAAGTTCCCTAATCGATTATAACAAAGTCCCCTGGTCGAGTATAACAAAGGGCGCTGATCGAGTAAGACTAAGTCCCCTCATCGAGTATAACAAAGTCCCCTGATCCTAGTATAACAAAGCCCCCCTGGACGAGTATAACAAAGGCTCCTAATCGAGTATAACAAAGTCTCCTGATCGCGTATAACAAAGTCCATTGATCGAGTATAGCAAAGTCCCCTGGATGAGTATAACAAAGTCCCCTGATCGAGTATAACATATCCCCTGATTGAGTATAACAAAGTCCCCTGGTCGAGTATAGCAAAGTCCCTGATCGAGTATAAGAAAGCCTCCTGATCGAGTATAACAATGTCCCCTGATCGAGTATAACAAAGCCCTCTGCTCGAATATAACAAAGTCCCCTGATCGAGTCCAAAAAAGGCCTCTAATCGAGTATAAGAAAGTCCCCTGATCGAGTATAACAAAGTCCCCGTTATCGAGTATAACAAATTCCCCTTATCGAGTATAACAAAGTCCCGTTATCGAGTATAACAAAGTCCCCTAATCGAGTATAACAAAGGCCCCTGGTCGAGTATAACAAAGTCCCTGATCGAGTATAACAAAGTCCCTAGGTCGAGCATACCAAAGCCCCCTAATCGATTATAACAAAGTCCCCCGGTCGATTATAGCAAAGGGCCCTGATCGAGTAAGACAAAGTCCCCTGATCGAGTATAACAAAGTCCCCTAATCGTGTATAAAAATGTCCCCTGGTCCAGTGAAACAAAGTCCCCTCATCGAGTATAAAAAAGTCCCCTGGCCCGGTATAACAAAGTCCCTAGATCGAGCATACCAAAGTCCCCTGATCGATTATAACAAAATCCCCCGGTCGAGTATAGCAAAGGGCCCTGATCGTGTAAGACAAAATCCCCTGATCGAGTATAAGAAAGTCACCTGATCGAGTATGACAAAGCCCCCTGGATGAGTATAACAAAGTTCCCTGATCGAGTATAACAAAGTCCCCTGATCGAGTATAACAAAGTCCCCTGGTCGAGTATGACAAAGCCCCCTGGATGAGTATAACAGAGTTCCCTGATCGAGTATAACAAAGTCCCCTAAACGATTATAACAAAGTCCCCTGGTCGAGTATGACAAAGGGCCCTGATCGAGTAAGACTAAGTCCCCTCATCGAATATAACAAAGTCCCCTGATCCTAGTATAAAAAAGCCCCTTGGACGAGTATAACAAAGTCCCCTGAACCGAGTATAACAAAGTCCCCTAAGCGAGTATAACATATCCACTGATCGAGTATAACAAAGTCCCTGGTGGAGTATAACAAAGTTCCCTGGTCGAGAATAACAAAGTTTTCTAATCGAGCATAACAAAGGCCCTTGGTCGAGTATAACAAAGTCCTCTGATCAAGTATAACAAAGTCCCCTGATCTAGTATAACAAAGTCCCCTAATCAAGTATAACAAAGTCCCCTGATCAAGTATAACAAAGACCCCTGATCGAGTATAACATATCCCCTGATCGAGTATAACAAAGTTCCTCTGGTCGAGTATGACAAAGTCCCCTGATCGAGTATAACAAAGTCCCCTGATCGAGTATTACATATCCCCTGATCGAATATAACAAAGTCCCTGGTGGAGTATAACAAAGTCCCCTGATCGAGTATCACAAAGTCTCCTGGTCGAGTATAACAAAGTTTTCTAATCGAGTATAAAAAAGCCCCTCGTCGAGTATAACAAAGTCCTCTGATCGAGTATATAAAAGTCCCCTGATCGAGTATAACATATCACCTGATCGAGTATAACAAAGTCCTCTGGTCGAGTATAACAAAGTCCCCTGATCGAGTATAACAATGTCACCTGGTCGAGTATAACAATGTCCCCTGATCGAGGATAACAAAGGCCCCTCATCGAGTATAGCAAAGCCCATTGGTCAAATATAGTAAAGTCCACTCATCGAGTATAACAAAGTTCCCCGATCGAGTATAACAAAGGCCTCTGGTCGAATATAACAAAGTCCCCTAATCGAATATAACAAAGTCCCCTGGTCGAGCATAATAAAGCACCCTCATCGAGTATAACAAAGGCCCCTAATCGCGTATAACAAAGTCTCCTGATCGCGTATAACAAAGTCCCCTGGTCCAGCTTAACAAAGTCCCCTGATCGAGTATAACATATCCCCTGATCGAGTATAACAACGTCTCCTGGCCTAGTTTAACAAAGTCCCCTGGTCGAGTATAACAAAGGGCCCTCATCGAGTATAACAAAGTCCCATGGATGAGTATAACAAAGTCCACTGATCGAGTATAACATATCCGCTGATTGAGTATAACAAAGTCCTCTGGTCGAGTATAACAAAAGCCCCTCATCGAGTATAGCAAAGTCCATTGGTCAAATATAGGAAAGTCCACTCATCGAGTATAACAAAGTCCCCCGATCGAGTATAACAATGGCCTCTGGTCTAGTATGAGAAAGTCCCCTGATCAAGTATAAAAAAGTCCCCTGGTCTAGTATAACAAAGTCCCCTAAACGAGTATAACAAAGTCCCCTGGTCGATTATAGCAAAGTCCCCGGGTCGAGTATAACAAAGCCCCCTCATCGAGTATAACAAAGGCCCCTAATCTAGTATAACAAAGTCCCCTGATCGAGTATAACAAAGTCCCCTGATAGAGTATAACAAAGTCCTCTGGTCGAGTATAAAAAAGTCCCCTGATCGAGTATAACAAAGTCCCCTAGTCGAATATAACAAAGTCCCCTCATCGAGTATAACAAAGTCCATTGGTCAAGTATAAAAAAGTTCCCATGATCGAGCATAGCAAAGTCCCCTGAACGAGTATAACAAAGCCTCCTCATCGAGTATAACAAAGTCCCCTGATTGAATATAACAATGCCCCCTGCTCCAGTATAACAAAGTCCCCTGATCGAGTCCAAAAAAGGCCTTTAATCGAGTATAACAAATTCCCCTGATCTAGTATAACAAAGGCCCCTGATCGAGTGTAACAAAGGCCCCTCATCGAGTATAACAAAGTCCCCAAATCGAGCATAACAAAGTCCCCTGGTCGAGTATAACAAAGTCCCCTGTTCGAGTCTAACAAAGCCCCCTTATCGATTATAACAAATTCACCTTATCGAGTAACAAAGTCCCCTTATCGAGTACAACAAAGTCCCCTAATCGAGTATAACAAAGGCCCTGGTCGAGTATAACAAAGTCCCTCATCGAGTGTAACGAAGTCCCCTAATCGAGTTTAAAAATGTCCCCTGGTCCAGTGTAACAAAGTCCCCTGATCGAGCATAAAAGAGTCCCCTGGCCCAGTATAACAAAGTCCCTAGATCAAGCATACCAAAGTCCCCTGATCGATTATAACAAAGTCCCCGGTCCAGTATAGCAAAGGGCCCTGAGCGAGTAAGACAAAGTCCCCTAATCGAGTATAACAGAGCCCCCTGCTCGAGTATAACAAAGTCCCCTGGTCGAGTCTAAAAAAGGCCTCTAATCGAGTATAAGAAAAGTCCCCTGGTCGAGTATAACAAAGGGCCCTGATCGAGTAAGACTAAGTCCCCTCATCGAGTATAACAAAGTCCCCTAATCGTGTATAACAAAGTCCCCTGGTCGAGTATAGCATATCCCCTGATCGAATATAAAAAAGTCCCCTAGTCGAGTATAACAAAGTCCTTTGATCGAATATAACAAAGTCCCCTGATCGAGTATAACATATCTTCTGATCGAGTATAACAAAGTCCCTGGTGGAGTATAACAAAGTCCCCAGATCGAATATAAGAAAGTCCCCTGGTCGAGTATAACAAAGGCCCCTCATCGAGTATAGCAAAGTCCATTAGTCAAATATAGGAAAGTCCCCTCATCGAGTATAACAAAGTCCCCCAATCGAGTATAACAATGGCCTCTGGTCTAGTATGAGAAAGTCCCCTGATCAAGTATAAAAAAGTCCCCTGGTCTAGTTAAACAAAGCCCCCTAAACGAGTATAACAAAGTCCCCTGGTCGATTATAGCAAAGTCCCCTGGTCGAGTATAACAAAGGCCCCTCATCGAGTATAACAAAGGCCCCTAATCGAGCATAATAAAGTCCCCTAATCGAGTATAACAAAGTCCCCTTATAGAGTATAACAAAGTCCTCTGGTCGAGTATAAAAAAGTCTCCTGATCGAGTATAACAAAGTCCCCTGGTCGAGTATAGCAAAGTCCCCTCATCGAGTATAACAAAGTCCATTGGTCAAGTATAAAAAAGTTCCCATGATCGAGCATAGCAAAGTCCCCTGATCGAGTATAACAAAACCTCCTGATCGAGTATAACAAAGTCCCCTAATTTAGTATAACAAAGCCCCCTGCTCGAGTATAACAAAGTCCCCTGGTCGAGTTTAGCAAAGTCCCCTGATCGAGTATAACAAAGCCTCCTGATCGAGTATAAAAAAGTCCCCCGATCGAGTATAAGAAAGTCCCCTGGATGAGTATAACAAAGTCCCCTGATCGAGTATAACATATCCTCTGATTGAGTATAACAAAGTCCTCTGGTCGAGTATAAAAAAGTCCCCTGATCGAGTATAACAAAGTACCCTGGTCGAGTATAACAAAGTCCCCTCATCGAGTATAACAAAGGCCCCTCATCGAGAATAACAAAGTCCATTGGTCAAGTATAAAAGAGATCCCTGGTCGAGTATAACAAAGTCCCCTGGTCGAGTATAAAAAAGTCCCGTGATCGAGTAAAACAAAGCCTCCTCATCGAGTATAACAAAGTCCCCTGATCGAGTATAACAAAGCCCCCTGCTCGAGTATAACAAAGTCCCCTCATCGAGTATAACAAATTCCCCTTATCGAGTATAACAAAGTCCCCTTATCGAGTTTAACAAAGTCCCCTAATCGAGTATAACAAAGGCCCCTGGTCGAGTATAACAAAGTCCCTGATCGAGTATAACAAAGTCCCTAGGTCGAGCATGCCAAAGTCCCTAGGTCGAGCATGTCAAAGTCCCCTAATCGATTATAACAACGTTCCCTCATCGAGTATAACAACGTCCCCTGATCGAGTATATCAAAGTCTCCTGGTCCAGTATAACAAAGTCCCCTTATCGAGTTAAACAAAGTCCCCTAATCGAGTATAAAAATGTCCCCTGGTCCAGTGTAACAAAGTCCCCTCATGGAGTAAAAAATGTCCCCAGATCCAGTATAACAACGTCTCCTGGCCTAGTTTAACAAAGTCCCCAGATCGAGCATAACAATGTCCTCTAATCGATTATAACAAAGTCCCCTGGACGAGTATGACAAAGGGCCCTGATCGAGTAAGACTAAGTCCCCTCATCGAGTATAACAAAGTCTCCTAATCGTGTATAACAAAGTCCCCTGGTCGAGTATAGCATTTCCCCTGATCGAATATAAAAAAGTCCCCTAGTCGAGTATAACAAAGTCCTCTGATCGAATATAACAAAGTTCCCTGATCGAGTATAACATATCCTCTGATCGAGTATAACAAAGTCCCTGGTGGAGTATAACAAAGTCCCCTGATCGAATATAAGAATGTCCCCTGGTCGAGTTTAACAATGTCCCCTGATCGAATATAACAAAGGCCCCTCATCGAGTATAGCAAAGTCCATTGGTCAAATATAGGAAAGTCCACTCATCGAGTATAACAAAGTCCCCCGATCGAGTATAACAATGGCCTCTGGTCTGGTTTGAGAAAGTCCCCTGATCAAGTATAAAAAAGTCCACTGGTCTAGTATAACAAAGTCCCCTAAACGAGTATAACAAAGTCCCCTGGTCGATTATAGCAAAGTCCCCGGGTCGAGTATATTAAAGCCCCCTCATCGAGTATAACAAATGCCCCTAATCGAGTATAACAAAGTCCCCTGATCGAGTATAACAAAGTCCCCTGATAGAGTATAACAAAGTCCTCTGGTCGAGAATAAAAAAGTCCCCTGATCGAGTATAACAAAGCCTCCTGATCGAGTATAAAAAAGTCCCTGATCGAGTATAAGAAAGCCCCCTGCTCGAGTATAACAAAGTCCCCTGATCGAGTCCAAAAAAGGCCTTTAATCGAGTATAACAAAGTCCCCTGATCTAGTATAACAAAGGCCCCTGATCGAGTGTAACAAAGGCCCCTCATCGAGTATAACAAAGTCCCCTAAACGAGCATAACAAAGTCCCCAGGTCGAGTATAACAAAGTCCCCTGTTCGAGTCTAACAAAGTCCCCTTATCGAGTATAACAAATTCACATTATCGAGTAACAAAGTCCCCTTATCGAGTACAACAAAGTCCCCTAATCGAGTATAACAAAGGCCCTGGTCGAGTATAACAAATTCCCTCATCGAGTGTAACAAAGTCCCCTAATCGAGTATAAAAATGCCCCCTGGTCCAGTGTAACAAAGTCCCCTGATCGAGCATAAAAAAGTCCCCTGGCCCAGTATAACAAAGTCCCTAGATCAAGCATACCAAAGTCCCCTGATCGATTATATCAAAGTCCCCGGTCCAGTATAGCAAAGGGCCCTGAGCGAGTAAGACAAAGTCCCCTAATCGAGTATAACAGAGCCCCCTGCTCGAGTATAACAAAGTCCGTTGGTCGAGTATAGCAAAGTCCCCTGATCGAGTATAACAAAGCTCCCTGCTCGAGAATAACAAAGTTCCCTGATCGAGTCTAAAAAAGGCCTCTAATCGAGCATAAGAAAGTCCCCTTATCGAGTAAAACAAATTCCCTTATCGAGTATAACAAAATCCCCTTATCGAGTATAACAAAGTCCCTGATCGAGTATAACAAAGTCCCTAGATCGAGCATACCAAAGTCCCCTAATCGATTATAACAAAGTCCCCCGGTCGAGCATACCAAAGTCCCATGATCGAGTAAAACTAAGTCCCCTCATCAAGTATAACAAAGTCCCCTGATCCTAGTATAACAAAGCCCCCCCTGGACGAGTATAACAAAGGCCCCAAATCGAGTATAACAAAGTCTCCTGATCGCGTATAACAAAGTCCCCTGATCGAGTATAACAAAGTCCCCTGGTCGAGTATAGGAAAGTCCCGTGATCGAGTATAACAAAGCCTCCTCATCGAGTATAACAAAGTCCCCTGATCGAGTATAACAAAGCCCCCTTCTCGAGTATAACAAAGTCCCCTAATCGAGTCCAAAAATGGCCTCTAATCGAGTATAAGAAATTACCCTCATCAAGTATAACATAGCCGCCTAATCGAGTAAAACAACGTCCCCTGGTCGAGTATAACAAACTCCCCTGTTCGAGTCTAACAAAGTCCTCTCATCGAGTATAACAAATTCCCCTTATCGAGTATAACAAAGTCCCCTTATCGAGTATAACAAAGTCCCCTAAACGAGTATAACAAAGGCCCCTGGTCGAGTATAACAAAGTCCCTGATCGAGTTTAACAAAGTCCCTAGGTCGAGCATACCAAAGTCCACTAATCGATTATATCAAAGTCCCCCGGTCGAGTATAGCAAAGGGCCCTGATCGATAAGACAAAGTCCCCTGATCGAGTATAACAAAGTCCCCTGATGGAGAATAACAAAGCCCTCTGGATGAGTATAACAAAGTTCCCTGATCGAGTATAACAACGTCCCCTGATCGAGTATAACAAAGTCTCCTGGTCCAGTGTAACAAAGTCCCCTAATCGAGTATAAAAAATGTCCCCTGGTCCAGTGTAACAAAGTCCCCTCATCGAGTAAAAATCAGTCCCCTGATCGAGTATAACAACGTCTTCTGGCCTAGTTTAACAAAGTCCCCAGATCGAGCATAACAAAGTCCCCTAATCGATTATAACAAAGTCCCATGGACGAGTATAACAAAGGGCCCTGATCGAGTAAGACTAAGTCCCCTCATCGAGTATAACAAAGTCCCCTAATCGTGTATAACAAAGTCCCCTGGTCGAGTATAGCATATCCCCTGATCGAATATAAATAAGTCCCCTAGTCGAGTATAACAAAGTCCTCTGATCGAATATAACAAAGTCCCCTGATCGAGTATAAAATATCCTCTGATCGAGTATAACAAAGTCCCTGGTGGAGTATAACAAAGTCCCCTGGTCGAGTTTAACAATGTCCCCTGATCGAGTATAACAAAGGCCCCTCATCGAGTATAGCAAAGTCCATTGGTCAAATATAGGAAAGTCGACTCATCGAGTATAACAAAGGTCGCCCGATTTAGTATAACAATGGCCTCTGGTCTAGTATGAGAAAGTCCCATGATCAAGTATAAAAAAGTCCCCTGGTCTAGTATAACAAAGTCCCCTAAACGAGTATAACAAAGTCCTTTGGTCGATTATAGCAAAGTCCCCGGGTCGAGTATATCAAAGCCCCCTCATCGAGTATAACAAAGGCCCTTAATCGAGTATAACAAAGTCCCCTGATAGAGTATAACAAAGTCCCCTAATAGAGTATAACAAACTCCTCTGGTCGAGTATAAACAAGTCCCCTGATCGATTATAACAAAGTCCCCAGGTCGAGTATAGCAAAGTCCCATCATCGAGTATAACAAGTCCATTGGTCAAGTATAAAAAGTTCCTATGATCGAGTATAACAAACGTTCCTAATCGAGTATAACAAAGTCTCCTGATCGCGTATAACAAAGTCCCCTGATCGAGTATAACAAAGTCCCCTGGATGAGTATAGCAAAGTCCCTGATCGAGTATAAGAAAGCCTCCTGATCGAGTATAACAAAGTCCCCTAATCGAGTATAACAAAGCTCCCTGCTCGAGTATAACAAAGTCCCCTGATTTTGGCCTCTAATCGAGTATAAGAAAGTCCCCTGATCGAGTATAACAAAGTCCCCTTATCGAGTATAACAAATTCCCCTTATCGAGTATAACAAAGTCCCGTTATCGAGTATAACAAAGTCCCCTAATCTAGTATAACAAAGGCCCCTGGTCGAGTATAACAAAGTCCCTGATCGAGTATAACAAAGTCCCTAGGTCGAGCATACCAAAGCCCCCTAATCGATTATAACAAAGTCCCCCGGTCGAGTATAGCAAAGGGCCCTGATCGACTAAGACGAAGTCCCCTGATCGAGTATAACAAAGTCCCCTAATCGTGTATAAAAATGTCCCCTGGTCCAGTGAAACAAAGTCCCCTCATCGAGTATAAAAAAGTCCCCTGGCCCGGTATAACAAAGTCCCTAGATCGAGCATACCAAAGTCCCCTGATCGATTATAACAAAATCCCCCGGTCGAGTATAGCAAAGGGCCCTGATCGTGTAAGACAAAATCACCCTGATCGAGTATAAGAAAGTCAACTGATCGAGTATGACAAAGCCCCCTGGATGAGTATAACAAAGTTCCCTGATCGAGTATAACAAAGTCCCCTGATCGAGTATAACAAATTCCCCTGGTCGAGTATGACAAAGCCCCCTGGATGAGTATAACAGTTCCCTGATCGAGTATAACAAAGTCTCCTGATCGAGTATAACAAAGTCCCCTGGTCCAGTATAACAAAGTCCCCTGATCGAGTATAACATATCCACTGATCGAGTATAACAACGTCTCCTGGCCTAGTTTAACAAAGTCCCCAGATCGAGGATAACAAAGTCCCATAATCGATTATAACAAAGTCCCCTAGTCGAGTATGACAAAGGGCCCTGATCGAGTAAGACTAAGTCCCCTCATCGAGTATAACAAAGTCCCCTGATCCTAGTATAAAAAAAGCCACTTGGACGAGTATAACAAAGTCCCCTGAACCGAGTATAACAAAGTCCCCTGATCGATTATAACAAAATCCCCCGGTCGAGTATAGCAAAGGGCCCTGATCGTGTAAGACAAAATCACCCTGATCGAGTATAAGAAAGTCAACTGATCGAGTATGACAAAGCCCCCTGGATGAGTATAACAAAGTTCCCTGATCGAGTATAACAAAGTCCCCTGATCGAGTATAACAAATTCCCCTGGTCGAGTATGACAAAGCCCCCTGGATGAGTATAACAGTTCCCTGATCGAGTATAACAAAGTCTCCTGATCGAGTATAACAAAGCCCCTGGTCCAGTATAACAAAGTCCCCTGATCGAGTATAACATATCCACTGATCGAGTATAACAACGTCTCCTGGCCTAGTTTAACAAAGTCCCCAGATCGAGGATAACAAAGTGCCCTAATCGATTATAACAAAGTCCCCTAGTCGAGTATGACAAAGGGCCCTGATCGAGTAAGACTAAGTCCCTCATCGAGTATAACAAAGTCCCCTGATCCTAGTATAAAAAAGCCACTTGGACGAGTATAACAAAGTCCCCTGAACCGAGTATAACAAAGTCCCCTGATCGATTATAACAAAATCCCCCGGTCGAGTATAGCAAAGGGCCCTGATCGTGTAAGACAAAATCACCCTGATCGAGTATAAGAAAGTCAACTGATCGAGTATGACGAAGCCCCCTGGATGAGTATAACAAAGTTCCCTGATCGAGTATAACAAAGTCCCCTGATCGAGTATAACAAATTCCCCTGGTCGAGTATGACAAAGCCCCCTGGATGAGTATAACAGTTCCCTGATCGAGTATAACAAAGTCTCCTGATTGAGTATGACAAAGTCCCCTGGTCCAGTATAACAAAGTCCCCTGATCGAGTATAACATATCCACTGATCGAGTATAACAACGTCTCCTGGCCTAGTTTAACAAAGTCCCCAGATCGAGGATAACAAAGTCCCCTAATCGATTATAACAAAGTCCCCTAGTCGAGTATGGCAAAGGGCCCTGATCGAGTAAGACTAAGTCCCCCCATCGAGTATAACAAAGTCCCCTGATCCTAGTATAAAAAAGCCACTTGGACGAGAATAACAAAGTCCCCTGAACCGAGTATAACAAAGTCCCCTGATCGAGTATAACATATCCACTGATCGAGTATCACAAAGTCCCTGGTGGAGT